>NC_086153.1:104633340-104936370 GCF_035149785.1 Candoia aspera
GGCAATCAAACTCTCTCCCGGCAACGGAGCCACCACGGCCGCGGCACTAGTGGACTCGGGGTGCTCAAAAAACCTCATCCACCCCGACTTAGTCGCCAAACTCGACCTCCGCTGCTTCCCCCTCCCCACGCCGTTGGCATTCCACCAGCTGGACGGCTCAACAGCGGGAGGGAAACCAGCCACGATGCAAACCGAGCCGGTCACCCTGCAAATGGGCACTCACACCGAACGCACATCGTTCGTCGTCACCCACATCGGACGACCCATTGCAGTCCTGGGAATGCCATGGCTCGCGACAAACAACCCGCGCATCGACTGGGAGACCCGCACCTTCACATTTGGCGACGGCGAGTATCGGGCACCAGTTCCGGCGGGCAGAACCAACCCCACTGTGGGACGAGCAGAGGCGACTACACAGGACAACGCCGCTACCACAGCAGACCTACCGGAACAATACGCCGACTTCTCCGAGGTCTTCGGAGAGGCGGAAGCTGACCAACTACCCCCCCACCGCAAGATGGACTGTCGGATCGACCTGCTGCCCGACGTCCCCTTACCTAGATCGAAGATCTACTCGATGACCCCGAAGGAGATGGCAACCCTCCAGGAGTTCATCGATAAAAACCTAGACAGGGGATTCATAGAGCCAGCATGCTCACCGGTCGGAGCCCCCGTCTTATTCCGGGAGAAGAAAGACGGCACCCTACGGCTCTGCACCGACTACCGGGGCCTAAACGCGGCTTCCCTGTCCAACAAATACCCCTTACCCCTGGTGAAAGACATGCTCGCCCACCTGTCCACGGGCAAAGTCTTCTCCAAACTGGACCTTCGCGAGGCGTACTACCGCATCCGAATCAGGGAGGGGGATGAATGGAAGACTGCGTTCAACTGCCCCCTAGGCGCCTTCCAGTACAAAGTGCTGCCGTTCGGACTCGCGGGGGCCCCCGGGGTGTTTATGCAGCTCATCAATGAGGTCCTGCATGAACACCTGTTCAAAGGGGTCCTTGTCTACATAGACGACGTCCTTATCTACACTAAAACGCACAAGGAACATGTGACCCTAGTCAGGCAAGTCCTCGACAAACTCAGAAGGGCGCAGCTCTATGCCAAACCCACAAAGTGCGAATTCCATAAAGCGCGCCTAGACTACCTGGGGTACCGAATCTCCGGAGACGGCATAGAAATGGACCCCGCAAAAGTCGAGGCGGTGCTGAACTGGGAACGCCCCCGCAACAGACGCCAACTCCAGAGCTTCCTCGGCTTCGCGAATTTTTACAGGTCATTCGCCCGGGGGTTCGCAGAGATAGCCCTCCCCCTAACGGACCTCCTCAAAACCAAAGGGGTGGGGGACACCCGACGCGCCAAGAACCCGGGCACAGTATTGAATTGGACTCCCGCGTGCCAGACCGCATTCAACAAGCTGAAAGCGCTGTTCACCACAGAGCCAATCCTCGCGCACCCGGACCCAGAACGGCCGTTCGTGGTCCAAGCCGACGCCTCAGACTTCTCCCTGGGGGCCATCCTACTCCAAAAGGACCCCACAGGACTCCTGAAACCATGCGCCTACCTGTCGAGGAAATTTTCCGAGACAGAAAGGCGATGGCACGTCTGGGAGAAAGAAGCCTTCGCGGTAAAATCGGCGCTAGAAACATGGCGACACCTACTCGAGGGAGCCACCCAACCATTCGAGGTCTGGACCGACCACCGGAACCTCGAGGCCCTCCGAACGCCCAGACGCCTCAGCCCAAAACAGGTCCGATGGGCCCAATTCTTCAGCCGCTTCAACTTCCAGCTGAAGTTCATGCCGGGTAAAAAGAACTTCCTGGCCGACGCCCTTTCCCGACTGCCCCAAGACGAAGAGCCCGCCCCAGACACCATTGGGACGGTCCTATCCGCCTCGCAACTGGGGATGGCCGTGACCACCCGAAGCGGCGCTCGGAGGCAGCTCGACTCTATGGCGCAACCGACGGCGGGACAACCTGTGACCAGACGACGCCAACCGCAACTACCAGGGGGGATACGCACGGACCTCACCGCCGCCCTCAAAACCGACCCCTGGTTCCTGGCAAACCCTGACAAGGTAACGATGGCACAGGACCTGGCATGGGGGGAAGGCAGAATCTATGTCCCAGACTCGCAACGCCAAGCGATCTTGCATAGATCACACGACGCCAAGCAAGCGGGACACTTTGGGTTCCTTAAGACCCTACACCTAACAAGGCGTCAATTCTGGTGGCCCGCGCTAAGACGAAACGTGAAAGCATACGTAGCGTCCTGCCCAACGTGCGCTAGGGCCAAACGGGCACCAGGCAAACCCACGGGGCTTTTACAACAGGTGGCAGAACCCTCCCGCCCATGGGAGGAAATCTCCATGGATTTTATAGTGGACCTCCCACCCAGCCAGAAGAAAACGGCCATTTGGGTGGTGAAGGATTATTTCTCGAAACAGGCCCACTTCATCCCCTGCACGTCGGTCCCGTCCGCACAACAACTAGCCAAACTCTTCCTCATCCACGTGTACAGGTTACACAGATGTCCCGCACGTGTGGTGACCGACAGGGGCACACAGTTCACTTCTAAATTCTGGCGGGCCTTCCTAAAGCTGACGGGGACCCAACAGGCCCTATCCACTGCCTGGCACCCCCAGACGGACGGAGCCACAGAGGTCCTCAATGCCACCCTAGAGCAATTCATACGCTCATATACCAACTATCATCAAGACGACTGGGCCGAACTGCTCCCGTTCGCCGAAGTCGCATACAACAACGCCGTCCACACGAGCACGGGGAAAACTCCGTTCGAGGTAGTCTCGGGGCGCGACTTCGTCCCCATACCGGAGCTACCACAACCCCCGGAACCCCAGGTGGACGCTAGCGACTGGGGACGGAAGATTGCGGAATCGTGGCCAATAATCACGGCAGCGCTGAAGGATGCACAGGCGGCCTACAAAGAGCAGGCTGACAAGCACCGGCGCCAACAACCGACGTTCCAGGCGGGGGATATGGTCTACCTATCCACCAAATTCCTAAAGTCACCCCAACCCTCGAAAAAACTGGGGCCTAAGTACATCGGGCCGTTCCGAGTCACGCAGATAGTGAACCCGGTGGCAATACGCTTGGACCTGCCACACAACCTACGGAGACTCCACCCGGTGTTCCACACCAGCCTCCTGAAACCGGCAACCACCTCTCGATGGCACCCAAGCACGCCACTGCCCTCACCGGTGATGATCGACGGGCAACATCACTTTGACGTAAGGGACATACTCAACTCTCGCAGGCAACGGGGAACTTTACACTATTTGGTCAGGTGGAAACACTTCCCCCACCCAGAATGGGTGGCGGCGCACAATGTTAACACGCCTGACCTGACCCGGGCTTTTCACCGGGCATACCCCGACAAGCCAAAACCAAGACTAGCAAACCGTCACCTGCATAACCCCTCCCCCGCGGCCCCCCCCGCCTATCGTGCCCCAAGGGAAAGGGCCCCCCCAAGCCCACGACTTGGGTGGACCTCCCCCCCAGGACTCACCCCCCCGCCCCGGGCCCACGAGGCAGTAACAAGTGGTCGCCAGCACCCTCCCCCCGCCCCGGGCCCACGGGGGAGTGGCAAGCAAGTCAACAGTGCATCCTGGGGGCAACCCCCAGGAGCACACATAACAAAGGCGACGCACTTAGAATAAAAAAGAAGGGCCCTACCTGGAGCTGATAAGCACCTGACCAGCCACGCCTCTCTCCTCGTCGAACTGAGCCAAACAAACAGGTTGTGGCCGGAGCATGCGCACGCCCGGGGTGTGACCTGGGCATGCGCACTAAGAACACACCCTAGAGAGGCACGTGGTAGAGGGCGGAACAAAGGGAGGGGTGAAAAATACTCCGGTGGGAAATTCAAAAAAAAAAAAAAAAAACCATTTTGACAGCTCTCCTGGTAAAAAACCAGAAAACCGGGGGGGGGGCACTATTCGGACAGGGGGCAGTATGTCATGAGTGCCGTTGAGCTGAAGACATCAGCGCAATGGCACACATGACAATAACAAGGAAACAGGGGAAGGGGCTCAAGATAAGTAGCCATCAACTTACAAAGACTGAAGGACAAGAGACAATGGCTAAACGGATCGCGAGGCACACCCAAGCTGTTAGCGCTAATGCAACGGAGATCGCCCAGCTGACAGCAATCATCGGAGGAATAGGGAAACCGATGATGGGCGATCCCGGAACGCCAGCGGGGCCTCGCAACCCCTCACCTACCGGCAGGACAGCGTGTTGGACAAAGGGGGGTGACGTAACCACGAGTGAGGGGGCGCTGACCGGTGCGGGGTATTTAAACCCCGCACCGGCGCGCTCCTGTCACTCTCAGCTTTTTTCCTATACTGTATCTACACTGCGAATAAACCAGAGCCTGTTTCACGGAACCAGCGTCTGTGTATTACTCGGAGGTAGGCAGCGCATGACAGGGACTGTTGTCTTAATTAGAGGAAACTAATTAAAACATGTAACTCCCATGACAGTTGTATTGTTATGCTACTGACACTTTTTTTTTTTGTCAAGAGGGTGAACATTTGAATTTCTATCAAAAACAAGATTTCCTCCATAAGTGGATCTTGGTGAAAGGCGAGTGCTGAGCCAAAGCTAGAAATGTCATATTAACTCCTACGACTGTGTGCTCATAAGGGAGATGTTATAAAGAAGAGAAATACTTGGTAAGTTGGTCTACCTTGTGTATAAGCCTCTACAGATCCGACTCAGCCTAACAGAGTTTCCGCTTTTCAGTTTCATTCTTCTCTTTAAACAGCCTCTGGACTGTCAGGCAGAAATTCAGCACACAGAGCTTCCCCCACTTTCATACTGACGAAATGCCACACCTTTATTTTGTTCAGTGGCCTTTAAAGGCATTTTAAGAGTTTCATTTGAAGGTTAGAAGAATCTGTGGCTCACATTCCTCTAGAATTCACTCTGGGTCTAGAAGATTCATTCCACTGATTCAGAAGCAGAGGTGAGAACAGAAGGAGGAATGGAAGAGTCTGCATTTCTTTTAATAACTCATTGGCAAATCAAAATTATATATTTTGATCTTGTTCTCTGCCAGCATGTCTTAATTATTTGATTTAATTTAATCAAATTGGATCTAAGACTAAGACTAAGAATTTCAGACTCTTCAGTCAATTGTTGCTGATGTGATACTTGAAATACAATATTGGTCCATGCCTTGAACTGCAGTTGCTGAAAAAAAAGTTACTTTACATATTAATTTTGTTCTGGAAGGTTCATTGGTTTTTATTTTTTGGAAGCTTGTGTTCTTTTGAGTGTTCCCAAGAATTTGGAAACTAACAGGAGGACAATGGAAACGGATATTACTTCCCTTTATAGACACCAAACAACTGATACTACAATGCTAAAGAAGACCCATTCTCCATCAGTTACACAACTGGCTCTTATTATACTGGAAAAATGGTATTTGATCACCATTGTGATCAAGCTGTGAGAACTGTTTAGAAATGTGGACTGCATGCACATATTAAATTCCTTTTTTTTTTACTGTTAAGTGAACTGACCGGTGTTAATGCTGCATAGCATTACACGAACATATATATTTGTAGGACAATTTCTTTAATTCATTGCAAATGTATGCAATTGTGGGCTATTCTCCCTGGCTTTCTTTCTTCACTCTCATAAATATAACTATGCACAGCCCTAAACTAACTGATTTGAATGAGCAAAAAATAATTTAATTTCTCTCATTTTGTCCCTTGTTATAGACTGAATGGCTATATAATAGTGTCTTAAGTACACAGTTCTGAAGGGGCACTTGACTATTATTATTATTATTATTATTTTCACAACAACATGACATCACAGCTGCCAGTCCTTTAGCAGGCGTTGGCTTTAATTCATATCGAGTTCTTCCCAAGAACCTAGGAGGTTGTAATGTATTGACATAGTATAAGTGCGGATCCAAGTAGTGTGGCCTTTTGTAATTGACAGATGGAAATTTTGCCAGTGCCCAGATTTTCTAAGTGCCATCCAAGGCTTTTTGGTATGGCAACCAATGTAACCACTGGGGCCACCACGGCTGGTGTAGGCCAGAATCTTTCAACTTCGATTTTCAGATCTTGATACTTTGTGACCTTCTCCAATTCTTTGTCTTCCATTCTACAATCCCCTGGTATTGCCACATCAATTATCCACACTTTCTTCTTTTCAACCATAGTTAAATCTGGTGTGTTATGTGCCAAGACTTTATCGGTTTGTATTCAGAATTATTTATTTATTTATTTATTTAGTCATCCCTTGCAACTAGTTGCAAATATTTCAGAAGCATACTATGTGCAAATCCTGCAGTAGGGTACATGAAGAGGAACCACCAAAGCCACCCAAAACAGCCTGAGTGCTGCCCTAGAAAATCTGGTCACTGGTCAGAGTCACAGTGACAACAGCCCGGGCCCCTGCTTTGTCAGTGCTATTTGTCTGCTACGGTCAACACAACATTTGATTATGATGAGGAAGAGAGAAGGAGTCACTTTCTTGCATCAGTCCAATGAGTTTAAAAATAGGAACCAAAATTAAAGGGATGGTAAAGGCAGTTTGGATTCCTCCTGACTAGCATGGCTGCAACAATTCTTTGAGGCTTTTCAATGCAAGTACCATTGTGGATGGATGGATGGATGGATGGAGAGAGAGATCGCAGAAAACAAAACAGTGCCTGTTATTTTTCTCATTCTTTTTTAATGCCCAGTGTTGAATATGAATATCTATTGATATGATATATCCTAGATGGATTATCTGTATTTTCCATAAAGTTCGATTTCCTGGTTTGATTGGAAATACCTCCTGCATTATTTAAGGTTGAAAGCCAAGAATTTGTGTTGGTGTCAGTAAGACCAGGTTAAGAATTCCCTTCTGATAGTTATTGAAGTGTTAGTAAAGAGTATTATTATCATGTATTTTAAATATAGCACTGTAATAGCCTCATGTGGTGCAGAGTGGTAGGCGGCAGTATCGTAACCGAAACTCTCCCCACAACCCGAGTTCAATCCCAGCAGAAGCTGGATTCCCGGGTAGCGGCTCAGGTCGACTCAGCCTTCCATCCTTCCGAGGTCAGTAAAAGGAGTACCCAGCTCACTGGGGAAGGTGACAGCTGGGAAAGGCCATGGCAAACCACCCCGCTATAGTCTGCCAAGAAAACGTTGCGAAAACGGCATCCCTCCAAAGGGTCAGACATGACTTGGTGCTTGCACAGGGGACCTTTCACCTCACAACAATTATAAAATTACTCAGGATTGGAAAGTGGCACTTAGTTCTTCTGAAAAGATTTTCCATTGTCTGATCTCGAAGTACTGAATTCCTTATGTGATTGAGTCATTCATTATACTTCCAGATGAAAGGCCCTTAAGTCCTAAGAGATGAAACGGTAGCTTGCATTCAAGTAAATGGTTAGGGAGGCCCTGTTTCTTACAAGGAAGGCAGGAGGAAAACTAAGAGAACTTGGAGGGGGGGAATTTAGAGATCAGGCAATTTACCATTGGATAGGATAAAAGATGGAAAGGAAAAGGAGAATGCTAGTATACATGAAAGAGAAAGATAAAAAATCTAGTAGCTCTAATTATAAATATTTCCCAGATTAAGCACTGTAGGAAAATAAAGAATTTTGTGTTTGTTTAGTTAGAGTTAAGCCCCATAATGGACACAGCACAGCAGCACATAGTACAGTCTGGCACATAGCACAGTAGAGATAAGAAATTACTTAGTGAGTATTTTTCTAAAATGTAAAACACATGCTTATCTTACCATGGCTTCACCTGTATCCAGATAGGGGGTTGCTTGACAGCTGCCTCGTAACCAATAATCTATTGGTAATTTCAGTCTCTTTGTTTCTGTGTAGTAGATATCACCTGTGTTTGGTGGTAGGGTGGGGTCTTTCTCCTTGGGAGCATGGCTAATGTGTCCTTTTTGTGACTGACCAGGTTCTGCAGACCCTTACAAATAAGCTATTTTGGAGATTGAGTATTGGGGTCCTGGTTTTGACTTAGACCAGATAGATGGACTTCAACTCCCAGAATTCCACCCAGCTTAAAGTTCCCAAGGTTGAGAAACACTGACTTAGACAAATGGACCAGGGTCAACCTCACCATAAAAACAGCTGAGAAGGGAGAGGGAGCTGTGATCTACTTGTGAGTTTCTCTCCCACAGCACTCAGGGGGAATTTTGTTGTACCTCTCTAAAGAGAAACAACTTACATCCTAAAATAACTGGTCATGCAAAACTATTTTAAATAAAGTTTTAATAGTTGGGGGGAAATAGGAGACAGAAATATCAAGTATGTTTGCCACCTTGAATTATACATAAAAAGGTGGGATAAAAATCTAACAGCAACAACAACAATCAACTGATCTTCAGAATAAATAGAAGATAAATTTTAATGCCCCCCTTGTCCAATCATTCAAGTTAATGCTACTTTAGAGCAATGACATATTATTCTCCCCAGGTTCATGGAAAAGCCTGAAGGTGTTGGGCTTGCAAAAGGACCAAAGTATTTCTTCTGAATCTTTTTGGAAACATGCTTAGCCCTATGGTCTTGGCCCACCAGATGCTCAGCATCCTTATGTTACAAGATGACACCATGAAACCACACTTAGGAAACTCGGTGGTATCTACAACCAGATGTTGACCATCAAGGGTCCAATCGGTGTTACAGTCCAACAGTATGGCAGTGGGGCTGGCTGGGGAATTCTGGGAGTTGAAATCCACACATCTTAAAGTTGGCAAGGTTGAGAAACACTGGCCTAACCATTTTGCTTGGCTGGTCCTCAGTGAGCACTGATGCTTTATTTTCCCAAGGACTTTTAAAGATTTTGGGTAAATATATGATTTCCCCAGGTCTGTTTGTATTTTTCTTTCATTCAGGGCAGCAATGTCACTTTGGCTCAAGTCAGAATCTGTATTCACCTCATAAACAGAGGAATAACAAGAAGCTTTGTGTTGTGACTTCCATTGGCTATCCTGCCTTCAGGCACAGGACTTTGCCTCCTTCTGCTATTTTCCTCCGACTGGAAATGTCAGGACTCAAGGACATTGATAAATATATAGGACCAGAGTGCATCTTACCTTGTAAGGAGAAAGGCATCGGCATCATTCATCAGTCTTCATATTTGTCCCCACCCCCGCTTATACTATACAGTTCTTTGGCCCTCCTTCATTTCATCAGTTCAATGAAGTAAGATATAAGATTTAAGACTGCACAAATTAAACCTACTTATGAACCTGGCTGCCATTCATTTCAATGACAGAAAGTGCTTTTTCTGGCAGGGAATAATTGCAATGGAAGAAGCTAGTGAATACCATCTGCAGTCTACATTTCCTGTGTGGGTAAACAGAGAGGCAAGATGGCCTTGACAGCAAAGCAAACAATATGTGGGAGGTCAGCTGGACCACATCTGACATTCTTTGACAGAACACAATGGCCCAAGCAATGATGTTAATCAATAGGTGGACCATCAGGTGCAATTTGACCATTCCTGTGAAATGAGCAGGGAGACAGCATGCAGCACACTAAAAACAGCCACTGAGATCATTGTCAGTCAGCATAAAATAAATTTTACTCTCTGAATTGTGGGTGACCAGCTATTTTGATGAATCATCATTACCAAGATGTATTCAAAGGACACATTCCTCAAAATGAGCCAGTGTTACCACCCAGTAAACCAATCGCTGGTCACCAAGGAAACAAGCCCTAGGTGCAAGTTTGCAAGCGCTGTGGGAGTTTCCAATATTAGAACATGAATACTAGTCAGTTTACAAGCTGAACAAAGTAAGATTCACCAAAGCCTCTTTTAAAACTGCTTACTGCATAAACGATAGAACCTTTTTGTCCAGTGTGCTCTGAACAAATTGAAAAGCAAACATTTCTGTTTGAGATGTTCTAAATAAAACAAGCATCTCTGAGTGTTGTGGTTAGAAAATTAACAAGGACATGTTTCTACGGCAACAAGCAAAATTAATTTCATTACATTGGTGTTGCATGTGGTGTGTTTTCAGTTGCACCCTTCAGACAAGGATACACATTTGTAACAATGGTATTCTTAACTTTGTGGCAAACTCGGCTTGCTGCTCAAAGGACACTCTCACTACTTTGAAGTAACTCTGCAAGAGAACATGTTTAAATGTGGGGCAAAGAACAAGATATTAATTTCCTGGATGCATTCGGTATGTAAAAGCAAAGCCTCTATCAGAATGTGCTACTGGTGAAACAAGATTTTTGCAAAATATTTGCAAAATAATCTTTCAAATTTCAGGAGTTAAATTTTGGAATTTTGGAATGAAAGCTAAGAATAAATGTTTAGGATATTTTATTACCTTAAAACGTATTAATAAGGTTGATATGCAGTAATCTCATTCTGATATTTATAATCTGATATAGACTGTTACTAATTCAGTATGGTAAAATAGTGACATTTATTGCATATTAAATAGCAAACATTGTTTATTTGAATACTGACTTGTTCTTTTTCCATAATGCTATCTTACTTGGGAACATCATGCTTATGAGTTTGAGATATCATAGCAATATAAATGAATGGGCACTAACATGAAGTTCATTCATGTGATATTGGGACTTGCCAGCAGTGCAACCCTGACTTACCAGTATGACTGACTGTGGCTATTTCTGCTGGCTTCTATGTCATCTTTGGCTGTGAAATGCTGATAAGATCCAAAGAGCATAAGGATGATCAAACCAATTATTATATAATTAACTTTACTTTTTCCACATCAGCCAGCAAAATGTCTATCAGATGCCCACAAGCTAGCCCTTCACTGTTAGTTCCTGGTCATTCTTGAAGTATGATTTTCAAAAAAGTTATATGTGCACTTCAGCCATGTCATCCAGACAACATTTAACCAGCTTGGAAAAGTAGCTTGTGGATATCATGCCAAATGCTTTGCTTATATTGCCTATACAACGTTCTAGAATCTATTACATAAGCCATCAATCAAAAGTAAAATAAATAAAGCAAGCTAAGGTTAGTCTGTTGAGGCTTGTACTTGACAAATCCATGTTGACTTCTGGTAATTACAGCACCACGTTGCTTTCAGGATACTTGATGATTTGCTTTCATATCATCCCACACATCACTGATCAAACTGACTGGTCAGTAGTTTGCTTCTTTTTCCACTTTTTTGAAGATACAGTCAATATTTGCTCTTCTCCAATCATTTGGCACTTTAATAGTTCTCCAAGATTTCTCACAGATAATACAAGAAGGTTTGGTCAGGCTATCAGCAAGTTCCTTCAGCGCCCTATGTGCCATTCATTTGGTCCTTCAAAGTTATGTGGGTAGTATTTGGGTAAAAGCCACCAATAGCCATTGACAGCCTTCTTTTCTATAAATGTATCTAATCCTCTTTGGAAGGCTTAATTCTACTGCAGCTTGTAGTAGCCAATTCCGTAGTTTAACCATGTGTTGTTTTTTGCTTGCTTGTTGTAGTTATTTTAAAGAAAGTGTGTTTTATCTGCCTCACGTCTCCCTCCAGGGCTTCAGTGGAGATTCTGGGTTTCCTAGATTATGAGAAAGGTGGGGAAAATCTCCCTCATCTTTTTCTCTATACTATCAATAATTATATACACTTCTATCTTGCCTGCCACCTATTTGCTTTTTGTTTCCTAAGCTAAAGAGACATGTGGGCTTTCTTCTCCTGAGAGCAGCTGCTGGACATTGAGCATGAAGGACAGCTCAGCCACTGAGCCACTTGGCTACTGACTGAAGGATACCTCAGGTGGAGGAGTTTCATTTTCTTCTTCTTTTTTCCCAGGGAGAAGAAGGAAAATTAAATATGCTCTCTCCTTTAGGCCTGTGCTTTTATCACACTTTCAGTTCTGTCAATAACCTTTTGGAAGCATTTGTACTGTTTTAAAGGTTTTTGAACTTGGTTTAACTTGAGACACAAGGAGATAAAATCTGGAAACCATTAGAAAGTAGTATATCAATGGATCCATTTTCAATTCTTTTAATAATACTCTTTCAATGATTTTCAACTCTTTTAAATGCAAGTCTCCAGGATAACAGGCTGAAAAAAATATCTGCTTATTGCTTCTTTTCCTTTGAAAGGCGTGCCTTGCTCAAACGAAGTGTATTTTACCCTTATCCTTTCTTTCATTTTTCCATTATATAGAAATATGTCACCCAGAAATCCCAAGTCTCAACGTGGTTTTACTCTTGTACCTGTTCAGGCTGGTGCTGGGAAAAAGTCAGAAAAGATATATTGGTTGACCCTGGTGATTTTCAGTAGGTCAGCAAAGAATCTGATTCTTAGTTGTTTAATGATAGCAGCACAATCCAAAAGGTTTTTGCCCTCAACCCAAGTTGCCTGAAGGATGACAACCCTGGAGTGGATTTTTGCATGACAAAACTCATGAATTTAAGTTCTGGTAGTGGTTACCAGTTCCTGACAAGAAACTTTCTGTACCCTGTTGCCTAAATTACTGTTTTGTTTTTCACCTGCTAAAGTGTATCCTCATATATGTTTACCCCTGCATTAGATCATTATTGTCACCTGGAAAGATATTTTTCTATATATAATTTTAAATAATTGCTTATTTATTTGGAAGCGTAAGAGAATCTGCAGATACGTGAGAGAATAGAAATTGAAGCCCAAGACAGTACCTGGGAAATGGACGGTATGTGCTCTTTCTCCAGTGATAAAACCCGCTCTTTTTGCCACATGTTGTTCAGAGCCAACTTTGAGGCATTGATAAAGCTGTGGAAACCTGCAAGAAAAAATAGAGAAAAAACCTCAAAGACATATCTTTACAAATGATGTAATCTATCTGGATTCCTGATTAATATTTACCACTGATCACAGACCCAAAGAGGAAAGTTTTGTAGTTGTTTTGGAAATTATTTAGACTTCAATTTTGACTGAGCTCTGAGGGGAAGAAATCACTTAGTTATGGGACCTCTAGTGTACAATTTCACTTCTTCTACATTGGCTGGATGGAAAGCACCCTTAAGAAGACATTCATAATTTCTGTTAATGATTGTGACAGTGCAAAGAAGAAAAGGCAGGTTTAGGGATGCAGAGTCAAGCTGCTAAGAGTTTTGCGTATCAGTTCCATCATGTTAAACTGTATCTATTGAGAACTGGCAGAGATACTGAAGCACTGATCCAATTTATAACCCATCGAAACCAGAAGGTGATCTATTGAGTTTGGCATCAGCTGAGCTTCCATGACAATCATGAAAAGCAGCCTAAGGCAGAGTGCCACAGCAACATTACCGCATCTTGAGATAATGAACCGTTGCTATCAATTCTCCATTTCTGCTTAGATAGAATTTGATGCATTCTCCAAGGCATCAGCTACTACAAAAGGTGGACATTATTGATCTTGACAACTGGCTAATAGATGTTCTTTGTGCACAAGGGGCATGGCAAAACAAAACAACCCCCCTTGTCAGAAAAGTAGGGCTGATGATGATGGTGTGCCATCAAGTCGATGTCAACTCTTAGCAACCAAATAAATTTTCTCCATGATGTCCTGTCCCTAGCCTAGTCTTCTGGGATTTCCAATGGGCATTCATTGCCACTGTAACTGAGTCCATCCACCTAGCTGCTGGTCTTCTTCTCTTTCTTTCCACCTTTCCCAGCATTAGAGCCTTTTCCAGAGAACTGGGTCTTTGCATAATGTGTCTGAAGTAGGATAATTTGAGCCTGGTCATTTGTGCCTCAAGTGAGAACTCTGGGTTGATTTGTTCAGTCATTAGGCTGACCATACGTACCGTTTTGAATGGGACAGTTCCTTTTTTTTTAACATTTCCTGACCATCCCACCGTTTTAATATAAATGTCAATTTTGTCCCATTTTTTAAAAAAACATTGGAGCCGTTATTGTTAGAATGCCGTCTGAGCTCTGCAGCAACTGCAGGAAAAGTGCTGAGCTCTGCAGCAACGGCAGAACAGTTGCAACAAAGCCCAGCTTGACAGTTGGGAAGAGCGCCAAAAAGCAAGCAAGCCCATTGGCTGCTATCTCCAAACAGCGCAAAGAAAAAAGAATAAAAGGACGGAAAAAAGAGGAATGGGTTGTTGGGGACAGCCATTCTTCAGGCTCAACTTCCAGACCTCGCCTCTTGACTCCAGTTGAATCCAGAACTGGGAAGACCTTCCGAGCCTCGCACAACCGGACCACCAGACAAGCCTGCCTTCCTGCACCTTCGCTGCCCACTGCTGCTTCCAGTCCTGCCCTGCTGCCCCAGCCTGCCTTCCTGCGCCGCCTCCAATCTCTGCCGCTGCCTCCAAGGGCTACGGGGATGGAGCTCCGTGCCTGAACCTGCCGGCTTCCATGCCAGTCCTTGCCTTGCACCTAGTGTGAACTGGGCTCATATTTTTTTATAGCTTGAAGTCGACCCTTGCAATGCCAGAGACAAAGAGGTGAACCTGCAGTTTTAATGACAATCTCCAGAAGGAATTCAAATTTATTAAACTGGACAAACTGTGCAGTGATGGAACAAAAGTGGTATGCCACCATTGTAATATCCGTTTTTCCATTGCTCATGGAGGTAGAGGTGACATCAACCAACATCTATGTGGCCAGAAATATAAGAATGCTGAAAAGACTCTGGCTTCAGTTAAAAACATCAGTTCGTTTATGAGACATGATGGTGATAGTGAAAGCGATAAAATACAGTCCCCCTCTACCTCTAGCTAAATTTTTGTATGAGTTCTGTCACTGAAGAATAATTGTTAGCTCAATATGTTCATGTAATAAAACTTTTTCATTTTAATGAAAACAAAAATCTTTTTATATAACCAGTAACCTGTTTAATGACCAGCAAATGGATCTTAAGAACTCTTTAAAACTTTTTTTATCATCTTACTCTTTCATGAATACAGAATATTACATAAGTTTAACCCTGTCCCGTTTTGCCATCCCAATGTCCCGTTTTTGTCTCAAGGAGATATGGTCAGCCTGTCAGTGATCCATTTGTTTCTTTTCTTGGCTATCCAGTATTCTCAGAAGTCTTCTCCAACATCAAAGTTCAAAACTGTTCCAATCCTGCTTCTTCAAAGTCCAATTTTCACAGGGAATGCCATTCTGATTTTACTATTCTGATCTTTGTGGGTACAGGCACATCCCATCAGGACTTTTTATTATTTATTTATTTATTTATTTTCTACCCCACCTTTATTATTTTTATAAATCACTCAAGGCAGCGAACATACCTAATATTCTTTCCTCCTCCTGCCTAAGGCGGGACTAGAACGCTCAGTCTCCTGGTTTCTAGCCCATTGCCTTAACCACTAGACCAAACTGGCTTGTTAAGCCTTATCTGACTGACTTCCAATTTCACAACCCTTCCCAATAATAATACCAAACTAATCTAGTAGCTTTTTTTCATTAAAAAAGCTAGTAAAATCAGTGTCAGGATGCTTATGAGCTGAAGATGATGATGACTTTATGCTTGTTAATTGATTTTTATGCTGATCCTAGCAACAATAATACTAAACTGACAAGGATCCAGTAAATTGAATCTATGTCTAGAAAATGCAAGCATCAACTGATTTAAACAACACTGCCAAAAAGGGAAGCTTGAATCAGACTGAGGGATGATTGTGAGGGACTAGGGACATCTTCATAATTTTTAAATTGAGTTATCATTATTAAGCTAGGGACAAATGAAGGAATATTGTTTGGCAATCTGTTTTCTTTGAATGAAGCATTTATGACTCCAAACGCCGTAGCATGCAGCCCTTATTGGCTGCCTTTCATTCACACAGTCACACAAGGCAAATGATATGCCTTGGTACATCCCTTTGGAGAAATGGATTGAAAATTAACAGAGGGATAACTGTCTTCTGAGGTTTCTTTCACTGCATTTGAAATGAATGTAGATGGGTGATTTTTAAATATACTAGGTGAGTACAATCATGAACTTCTTATTGCACAATTTAGGATCAGACTAAAGAGATTAGGGAAGACCCACAGATCAGCTAGATATGAGCTCACTAATATTCCTAAGGAATATGCAGTGGAGGTGAAGAATAGATTTAAGGGACTGGACTTAGTAGATAGGGTCCCAGAAGAACTATGGATAGAAGTTTGCAACATTGTTCAGGAGGCGGCAACAAAATACATCCCAAAGAAAGAGAAAACCAAGAAGGCAAAATGGCTGTCTGCTGAGACACTAGAAGTAGCCCAAGAACGAAGGAAAGCAAAAGGCAACAGTGATAGGGGGAGATATGCCCAATTAAATGCAAAATTCCAGAGGTTAGCCAGAAGAGATAAGGAATTATTTTTAAACAAGCAATGCGCGGAAGTGGAAGAAGACAATAGAATAGGAAGGACAAGAGACCTCTTCCAGAAAATTAGAAACATTGGAGGTAAATTCCAGGCAAAAATGGGTATGATCAAAAACAAAGATGGCAAGGACCTAACAGAAGAAGAAGAGATCAAGAAAAGGTGGCAAGAATATACAGAAGACCAGTATAGGAAGGATAACAATATTGGGGATAGCTTTGACGGTGTGGTCAGTGAGCTAGAGCCAGACATCCTGAAGAGTGAGGTTGAATGGGCCTTAAAAAGCACTGCTAATAACAAGGCAGCAGGAGACGACGGCATCCCAGCTGAACTGTTCAAAATCTTGCGAGATGATGCTGTCAAGGTAATGCATGCTATACGCCAGCAAATTTGGAAAACACAAGAATGGCCATCAGATTGGAAAAAATCAACCTATATTCCCATACCAAAAAAGGGAAACACTAAAGAATGTTCAAACTATCGAACAGTGGCACTCATTTCACATGCCAGTAAGGTAATGCTCAAGATCCTGCAAGGTAGACTTCAGCAGTTCATGGAGCGAGAATTGCCAGATGTACAAGCTGGGTTTAGAAAAGGCAGAGGAACTAGAGACCAAATTGCCAATATCCGCTGGATAATGGAAAAAGCCAGGGAGTTTCAGAAAAACATCTATTTCTGTTTTATTGACTATTCTAAAGCCTTTGACTGTGTGGACCATAACAAATTGTGGCAAGTTCTTAGTGGTATGGGGATACCAAGTCATCTTGTATGCCTCCTGAAGAATCTGTATAACGACCAAGTAGCAACAGTAAGAACAGACCACGGAACAACAGACTGGTTTAAGATTGGGAAAGGAGTACGGCAGGGTTGTATACTCTCACCCTACCTATTCAACTTGTATGCAGAACACATCATGCAACATGCTGGGCTTGAGGAATCCAAGGCTGGAGTTAAAATCATTGGAAGAAACATTAACAATCTCAGATATGCAGATGATACCACTTTGCTGGCTGAAAGCGAAGAGGAACTGAGGAGCCTTATGATAAAGGTGAAAGAAGAAAGTGCAAAAGCTGGCTTGCAACTAAACCTCAAAACAACCAAGATTATGGCAACCAGCTTGATTGATAATTGGCAAATAGAGGGAGAAAATGTAGAAGCAGTGAAAGACTTTGTATTTCTGAGTGCGAAGATTACTGCAGATGCTGACTGCAGTCAGGAAATCAAAAGACGCTTAATCCTAGGGAGAAGAGCAATGACAAATCTCGATAAAATAGTTAAGAGCAGAGACATCATGCTGACAAGAAAGGTCCGCATAGTTAAAGCAATGGTATTCCCAGTAGTAACATATGGCTGCGAGAGTTGGACCATAAGGAAGGCTGAGAGAAGGAAGATCGATGCTTTTGAACTGTGGTGTTGGAGGAAAATTCTGAGAGTGCCTTGGACTGCGATCAAACCAGTCCATCCTCCAGGAAATAAAGCCAGACTGCTCACTTGAGGGAATGATATTAAAGACCAAATTGAAATACTTTGGCCACATAATGAGAAGACAGGACAGCCTGGAGAAGATGCTGATGCTAGGGAGAGTGGAGGGCAAAAGGAAGAGGGGCCGACCAAGGGCAAGGTGGATGGATGATATTCTAGAGGTGACGGACTCGTCCCTGGGGGAGCTGGGGGTGTTGACGACCGACAGGAAGCTCTGGCGTGGGCTGGTCCATGAAGTCACAAAGAGTCGGAAGCGACTAAATGAATAAAGAACAACAAGGTGAGTGCAATAGTTGAGATAAGCCATGTTGGTATAGGAGTGGGACAAAGGATCTTAGCTATCACTGTTGGATTTACAAGCAAATTGATAGCACTTATTTTATTTCAGTTGATGTTTCCTGTTTCTGTTAAGAGAGCTGGAAATAGAATGCAGATAACATTTAATGCAAATTCCTAAGCATCCTCTGAGTTTGTGATATTGTGGTAACCAGCTGAACTTCCCCAATAGCTCCTATTTTTTCCAAAGCAAAACATGTCAAAAATCATAAATGCAGATGAAGCGTTGGCTTTTTAAAAACTTGTAAAGCATTTCTCCCTTGCATGTGGGAAGTAATTTCACCCGTAATATTTGCTCAGACTGCTATAGCTGCCAATGCTTCTTACTGTGCCATTAAAGATAAGTGGCTTTTGATAGCATCAGTTGGGGAGGGGGCATTGTAGCGAGAGGAAGGAGCCAAGAAAAACTTGCGTGAATGAACTTTGGCTCAGTAATTCCTGGATTCAAGCAATAGTATAGATTCACATGATAGATGCACCTAAATGTCTTTCTTGCCTTCTGACTGATAAGATTTGTGTTCAGAATTGTAATGTCCCCACAGCAGCATCTGTTCTGCAGGCAGCTTGCAAAATCTTGAGAGCAGGCTATGAATGCCAAGATGGGCAACTGGACCACTTTCGGTAGATTCCAGCAACATCTGCTTTGATTGATGAATACATCTGTAGCAGAATGAGAAGCAGGATTTCTATTCTGTTTATTTGAAAAGATGTCTAGGTTTTTCACCAAATAATTTATCTTTAAAATAAGAGATGATCTGAATTTCTGGTAATGGATACAGATGAGAATTTTGTTTGGGCTTGGTTTTCTTTTCCTTTTGTAGGCAGGGTCAACTTAAAAATCAGGGTAGCCTTCCCTTTCCACAAATACAACCATTACCTCCTGATATTTCTCATCGCCTCCAGGACAAGAGAGGGTCAGCCTGTGACAGCACCTCCCTCTGCACTCTTACTTTTACAGCTTCTTGAGTCAATCACTTACTAGAGAAGTTCTCAGCCCTCCTTTCACATTAGTGTCTCTTGAAATAGAAAAGCACAATTGGTGCCAAAGTACTCTCTGTTTCTACAGATCCCAGAAATAACTACAAGACCACTCGTAACTGTTTGTTCTGTGGATGAAGTGATCTGTAGTAACGTTCCTGTTAGGAACGTGCCACGAAATGGGCTTTATGTCAAAGAGGTAACCACAAGTTCTTGCTTATAAGCATCTCTGATACACACAAAAATTGAATCAGTATTGTATCTAATCTATGTAGCAGACCCTTTGACTTGATTTTGACCAAAACAGCCAAAAGTTGTTTAAGAACCAGTTTGGTGTAGTGGTTAAGGCATCAGGCTAGAAACTGGGAGACTGTGAGTTCTATTCCCTCCTTAGGCACAAAGCCAGCCCGGTAACCTTGGGCCAGTCTCTGTCTCTCAGCCCTAGGAAGCAAACCACTTCTGAAAAACCTTGCAAGAAAATTGCGGGAACTAGTCCAGGCAGCCCCCAGGAATCAAAAACTGACGATGGCACCCCAGCCCCCAAATCCTATCAAGTTTGAGCGGCTCTGGATATTAGGACCTCCCAGATCCAGAGATTTTCCTTTTTTAATTTTGGATAGGGCTGCACTTCCCCATTCAAGAGTAGTACACAATCTGGGGGTCTTCTTAGATTCACAGCTCCTGCTCAAAGAGCAGTTGGCAGCTTGGCCAAGAAGGCATTTGCACAGTGTCATCTTGTGTGCCATTTGCACCTCTTCCTGGAATGGGAAGCCCTTCAGACAGTCACACATGCCCTAGTCACCTCACAGCTCAACTATTACAATGCACTTTACATGTAGTTGCCCTTGAAGAGCACTTAGAAGCTTCAACTAGTCAAGAATGCAGTGGCACAGGCAGTGATGGGCCTGCCTCAGTATGCCCATACCGCCTCTCTGCTTTGCAAGCTGCACCAGTTGCCAGTATGCATCCAGGTGTAATTCAAGGTGCTGGTTATCACCTATAAAGCTCTACATGGCATAGGGCTAGGTAATTTGAGGGGCTGCCAATCTCTGATGGTTTCTGCCAATATGAGTTGGCAGAATTGTCATGCTCTGAGTCACTTTAATTAAACAATGGCATCTATTGGGACCCAGGAATCAATTGTGGCACCTGCCTTCTGGAACAAGATCTCTCCTGAGGTCTGTATGGCTCAAGGGGAGAGGAGAAGAAGATGGGACTAGTAGCACTGGCTCTGAAGCTCAAGGAAAGCGCATTATTCTCTTCATGGAAGGCATTTAACACAACTTCAGTGTTCCCTCTGTGAAGAGAGACAGCTGCAGCTGTCACCACCATTTTTTCACCTACACACAGATAGCATAATTGAAGCCAGAAAAGTGTTAACTTTTACAAGAGGAAGCAAAGTCTCAGCTCAAAATTGTCCTGGGAAAAATTGTCAATATTTTTCCTTTTTTAAATAACAATAGTAAAAGAAATTACAAACTAAACTCAGAAAGCAGGGAGAGTAAATTTTAAAAAAGAATAAAAGGTGTACAGAAAAAAAGAGAAAAAGAAAAGAAAAAGAAATATAAATATAAAGAAGTAACTTCCAATCTTGATCAAAAGTACAAACTTAATAATTCATCACACCTATAATATTACATGCAAGTATCTCTTCTTCCCATAACCCATCCTTTAGCTATCTGCAAATCCCTAAATCATTAACATTTCAGTCTTAGTGTCAGAAAAAAAAATCTGTAAAGGGATCCCAGATTTATACAATATAAATATACAATATACTTCCAGTGGGATCATGGTGGATTGAACAGCTTTGCCCGTGAGCTCTGCGGGCAAAACTGGCATCATGGCAAATTTTTCAGGCTCAGGCTGGTTTCTCCTGAAGCCCAGGAGCATTTTCCTGGATCAAGAAAGATGCTCGGAATTTACCCATTTGTCCTCCGGACGGCGAGTTACAGCCAGGAGATCGTAAACAGCATTTGCGATTGATGAGTAAGACTTCACCGGGGGCTGGGACATCACCATTTTTCTTTTTCCTTTCTCGAAGATTTCTTCAAGACTTTAACCGCCTTCTTTTGTAAGTCCAGTAAAAAGTCCTTATCCAAGTCAATTTCTTGGCTTATTGTTTGTACTGCCACTTCAGTTATTTTCTCCATCTTATAGTTCATAATTTTTAAAATTTTCCAATACTTCTAAAAATTCTTTATGTTCTGATATTTATGCATCAGGCAAAATTTGTTTCATCTCTTTATCTTGTAAATCTTCCCAGATGTTCTCTTTCTCATCAGTAATTTCTTCTTTAATATCTTTAGGACATAATCTATTCATAGAAGCATGCATCTTTGATGAAACTGAAGCTACTATTTTTTGGGCCCATTCTTCAAAAATCTCCTAAAATATTTCAAATGTCAAGGTGTTTTCTGTCATTTTGCAAATTCCAATACTAACCAAAGACAAGAGACAGGCTTTTTACTTTTTTTTTCCCTTTTCCCTTTCTGCCTGGAATCTTTAGTCCCCTCTAGTGTTCAATTTCTAAAATCATAAAGTCTCAAGTTGCTGTTTTGACTTTAGACTAAACAAGTAGGTTCCCACAAATGCGCTGTGCATTTATATAATTAATTCCAAAATCTTGTAGCAAAAGTCCTAATATTCCATTATTTCAAGTTTGTTTGGTCTCTTAGTTCATTGATAACTTTCTTAAATCAGATTCTTATTTAGCTTTTTGCCCTTTATTTCTAATTTTTAAAGTTCTTAAGCTTATGGTCCATTTGTCTTTTATTCAAGAATGACAGTAAAGTCACCAGATGGCTTTCTAAACTTGTCATTTTGAAGATCTCTAATGTCCTTAAGGTAGTTGAATACATAATTTCCAAAAGCGATTAGAAAGTGAGCAAGTCCTTTAAAAGACTTTGCCGTGGCTGGCAGCATGATGGTTCCCTTTGTCTCTGGTGCTCAAACCTGTGGGAAACTGCTGTCCTGTGGTCTCCTTGCAAAGAGCAGCTGTCCAGAGCACAAGTGGGTGATCTCCTGTCCTCTCCCTATCTCAAGAGGTTCTGTGGGACCAGTCTACTTGCTGATCCTTTGGTCTTAGCCATGGTCATCGTCTCCACTCATTTGGAGACGTCTTAACTCACCATTCCTCACCCGGAAGCTCACCAGCTAAAAATCGTCAATATTTTTTCAAATTATTTTATCTGTGCAGGAAGAAAAAAGATAAAAATGAATCTGTGCTTCAGTGAAGAAGTTTTTAATAATTTGCCATTGTTTCTTCTGCTTAGATTTGCAGGTTTGCAGACACCTACAGAGACTTCAGCAACAAAGCAGCAACTGAACCTTGCAATTCCAGTGCCATACGTTGCAAAAAAGAAAAGAAAAGAAAGTGACTTTTCAAATTTCTTATTTCTCCTACACTTATAGTCTTCTGTCTTAGTATGTCTCACACATTTATTTTAAAACACAGTAGTTATTTTGCTGAACTGATTGCATGTGATTATTGTGTTTCTTATGTATGGAAAAGCAGCAAGGCACATCCCACGCAAAACTGAAGTTATTTGCAGTAACTTCTTATGATGTTTAATGATTTTCCATGCACAAAAAGAAAGATTTCTTTTGGAACATACCAGACAGCCATAAAAAGGACAATATTTGGAATAGCTATTTTTGCTTTTCTCAAAGGAGTTTTCTAGCTCTTTTGCCAAAGACCCTTTGAAGTAAAAAGACCAGGACTGGTCTTGGAACTCAGCCCCAGTCATCCCCTCCACTCATTCAGAGACATCTTAACACAATTCTGCACCTGGAAGCCCACCAGCAGAGTGTTCTTTTGACACTCTGCTACAGCACATGTGAGGGATTCATCCAGAAAAAAAAATCCTTATTTTATTTAAACTGTGACCAAGTATCATGGTTATTCCACAGTTGGAGTCCTATGGTATAGCACTTGGGGTGGGCAACAATAATTAAAAATGAACTAGATCTTCCTCATGGTTAGGTTCTAGTGATACTCTTGAGCTTTTGGAGTTCAGAAGCAAAATATATGTCACAGGATCTTTCAGTGTGGCTTTCTCTCTTGTTGCTTGGATACTGCACTGATTCACTTTCATAGATGTTGAGAAACACTGACTGACAAGTCAAAGATTGGCTCGATACTGAGGTGGAACATTTCAGAAGCTTTGCCAGCTCTGTGCAGATTAAACAGAGTGCAAGAACAAAGATTTAAAAAGTGGCAGGAGGTGTCATCTGGAAATAGACACTTTTCCAGGTGCGTGAGGAAAATGTTGCACTATTGCTTCTCAGAACAAGGTCACAAATCTGAGATGCAGAGACCAACTCGAAAAAGGAAAGGCAGAGAGAGCTGGCAAGAGCAAACACAGGTTGCACATGACTTTGGAACAGAGGGAGTCTATTTCCTCTCTTGTGCCTTTTGCAACCCCCAAGCTAACATCAGACAGCCTGTTAAACGGCCCAACCCTTCTGTGGAAAATAAGTGTGAACACTGCAAGGCAGACTGTGACCTTGAGTGGAAAGTGAAATTAACAAAACCAGATGAGGAGGTGTTTCAGCCATGAAGAAATATGGATTCCGCAATGTGTTTTATGCCTTACAGAGAAGAGGTAAACAAAAATGAATATGAAGGGACATCAGCTGACTCAACAGACTGGATTTATACATTGTGCTCAACAATAATCATGGTTATTGATTAAGCCACAATGGATGGGGTTAACACACCATATTAAGCCATAAGCTATTATTCACAAACCACAGCAGTTGAGCTCCAACTTAGTGCAAAGCCAAAAGCAAACAGATTACATTAGGGCTGGCTTTTATTTTCTTTCCTAAGGTATTTTTTCCTGTGTGGAAATAATACTTATTTCAAGTCTTTTAATTATTCAGAATCCATTTCAAAAGGCTTTACCTTGGAGTGAAAGATGACTGAAAGAAATTAATGGAAGAAAATTATTATTAGGAAATTAATGGAAGAAATTAATTCCTATCTTTTTCCCCAACCTATCCCACATCATTTGGGGTGGGGGATTAGGTACTGAAGATTGAGGGCAGAGAGAAGAGGGTGGGAAAGCTTCTTTGACTGACTTTCTTAATAATAAAGATATTTCCCATGGATGTGGGACCACATATGTTGCTTTTCCATGCCAAGCAAACAAACTGCCAATACTGTATTGACAGTTTTATACAATCTAGTATTTTTCTTCCAAGAGGGAAGAACCATTCTGAAAGCCTTTCTTCTCCCTGAAATTCATAGTAAGAGCTAAATCATGGCAATCACAATAGATGTGTTAACTGAAATAAAAATAGTCACAGCCATCTTGCTAACTCGACTGTAGAATGTCTCTAATTTTGGGGGGTTGCATTCAGACTCAAGCATATTGAAAGCAGACTTAAATCCACCTACTCTCACCCAGTTTGGATCCAACCTATAATACTCATCACTTGCTTGAAAATATTCAGTCACTCTCTGCCTGCAGTTCTGAAAGCTATCCTGCAAGGCATTGTCTACTATACTGGAAAGGTGGAAACTGAGGTTGAGGGACAGAAAGTTTTTTTTTTCAATCCATTCAATCGTGTCCAATTCTCGGAGACTGCCTGGACAAGTCCCTGCAGGTTTCTTGGCAAGGTTTTTCAGAAGCGGTTTGCCATTGCCTCCTTCCTAGGGCTGAGAGAGAGGGACTGGCCCAAGGTCACTCAGCTGGCTTTGTGCCCAAGGCAGGACTAGAACTCACAGTCTCCCAGTTTCTAGCCTTGTGCCTTAACCACTACACCAGACTGGCTCTCCAGGGACAGAAAATAGATTGTGTTTAATGGAATAAATTTATGGCTGAGGCCAGATTCTAATCTAGGGCATTTTAGTTCTAGCTCAGTCCCTATCAGCTCTCTTGTATGTATCTGTGGAGTAATGACACATACAGGAAAACATTATTTTAACAACAGATACTGGAGAGTGAAATTCTGCTAGTATTCAATTGCACAGTTTGTCTAAGACTGGCCACCCTTTGAGACAAGAATATTGGGAAGACATTGATTGACCAGGCTTTTTCTTGTGTAAATTTTATAAAATACTAGACAACCCATGACCCATTGGATCATCATTTCAGAGATATTTCCTTACCAGATTCCTCAATGCCTTCAACAGTGACAGAGCTTCTAATGTACTGCCTTCACTGGAAAAGTTCTTAAAAATTCAGGGGGATATTCAGAGATGTACCTGCCTTGAAAATAGCCCATGTCATTCTTATTGAGCTGTATAGCATACTGTAGTCAAACATCAGGAGTTGACCACAGGAAATGTTTTATGACATTTTGTATTATGTCATAAAATGTTTTATGATAGCATTTATGTCATAAAATGTTTTATGAAAAACATTTTGCCAAATTTCTATTCCACGGGAGTCATGGGTCCTGGATTTTGGATGCATTCTGCAAGTTAGCCCATTTGAGGTACCTTGGTTCAAACATTGTTGCCCTACGATGTTTGCCCAGTCAAAGGTTACACACAAACAGGAGAGTTTTAGTAGTATATAAAGGTTTTTTTCTGTTGTCAGTAATTTCAATCAGACAGATGATGATAGAAGATAGAAGATAGAAGATAGAAGATAGAAGATAGAAGATAGAAGATAGAAGATAGAAGATAGAAGATAGAAGATAGAAGATAGAAGATAGAAGATAGAAGATAGAAGATAGAAGATAGAAGATAGAAGATAGAAAGATGGTGTCTTGAGACTGAATCCATAGAAACATATACATTAGAAGCTCCAGACATATAACTAAGAAAATAACTGAAAACCAGATACTATTTCCTTTTCCAAAGTAATATTTTCATATTTCAAATTTCATAATTGCCCATCTCCCTCAAAAGAGGGATTCTGGGTGGTTTACAATAAAACTAAAATAACTACAGATTAAAATACAATAAAAACAGTACCTCTTAAATATAAATATGAATATAAAATCCAGGATGCCAACATTAAAAGTTCTTAATTTAAATTTATAAATACACAGGGCCTCTTTAGGGTGCTAACCACCCCCAGGATTGATCACCCCCCTCCCACCCCAAACGAGATAGCAGAGCCAGGTCTTCACACCTTTCTGGAAGGCTAGGAGAGTGGGGACCTGCCTTACCTCTAGGGAAGAGTGTTCCACAGGGCAGGGGCCACAGCAGAGAAGGCTCACTTCCTGGGCCCTGCCAATTGACAATCTGTCATGGATGGGGTCTGTAAAATGCATTCTCTGCCTGAGCCGGTGGGATGGGTCGATGTAATGGGGGTGAGATGGTCCCTCGGGTAACCTGGACCCATGCCATTTAGGGCTTTAAAGGTGATGACCAACACCTTGAATTGGGCCCAGAAGGAAACTGGGACCCAATGCAACTCCCACAGCAAAGGTGTTACGTGTCATCCTTGGGGCACTCAAGACTGCTCGCGTGGCCACATTCTGAACCTGTAGCTGTAGCTTCCGGATACTCTTCAAGGGTAGCCCCATATAGACCGCATTGCAATAGTCTATATGGGAGATGACTAGGGTTATAATTAAGAAAAATAATCTTTTTCTTCCCCTAGTCCCTCACAAGTGTATCTACAGAAGGCAAGTGGATCCTTCAGAATGTACATTAAGAGCCCACCACAAGATGTTTAGTTTTGCATATCCAAAAGACAGATATTAACAGCAGCAGCAATAACAAGAAGCTCCATAATAGATTTTATAGAATTGAAAGGGAAAGCAGATAAATTTGAAAAAAGCAGATTCAGCCAAGCTTTTTTAAATCACTATTCCAACTGCCTTTGAAGTGCACAACAGATCTGTTGGTTTTGGATCATTTTCAAGTATATCATTTGCTGTAATTATTAATCCTTAATGTATTCTCATTATGCCTTATGCCTGCAACCTGTATTTGTACTATTATTTTCAACAGTAGCTTCTACAGTATTTGCTACTGGCTAAATCAGTACCTGCTGCTGTCAGTATCTTGGCTGCCTGTATTTCCAGGAAATAGCTGTTGAACTTCCCATCAGCCTCTGTTTCAGTTGGATACCAGCTTAGCTGAGAGACACATAAACACATCAACATTGTACTCTTTTGCAGTCTATAATGGAACATATATAGTGAGTGATACCCTCACTTCTGACAAGGTTAATGCTGAGAAATGCCTTATGGTTTATTAATTCGCCCTCCTTTTATTTTGCATTTGATTTAAAGGTAGTGTTCACTGCACAAGACAAGCCGATTAGTTTTATTAAAGCATAGCATACTTTAATCATGAGCCATACATACTGAACTTTCGATTATGTTGGTATCTTACAATCGTGCATCCTTTATCCTACACCAGGGGATGCAGGTCCCTCCAAATGTAATTTGTACTAAGGCAGAAGGGGGGAATATTAAAAACCAAGAAACATATCAACTTACTAATTTAATTTAATAGTAATTAAATATGAATTTACTATAAATAAATTCAGTTTCTGTCCTGGATTTACCTATGCCTTTACTCAGGACAGGAGCCTGCTTCTCTTTGAACTGTGATGCCTCCAGTGTGCCACTCCACTGTCATCCAAAAACCCAGTGTGTATTCTGCTGTCATGCAATTTTGCGAATAAGTGAAGGCAGGCTGAGTCGGTAGCTTAAAAGGAGCATGTAGAGAATCAGATAGGATATAAGGCCTATTTGAGGTTATGATACTTATTTATCCTAGTGGGAGAAACGGCTGTGCAGCAAAGCAGATTTTCAGTTTCCCTGCTCTAGCAGGTTCATTACAGCTGGGTGCTTAGGGGAAGTATTTTGTAGAGCCCAGGAATACTTTGGAGGCAGATGGGCTTAGCTGCAGTTCTTAGCATCTTCTCGTCTCCTTTTTCTCCGCTAAATCTCAGATGACGTAAGAGGTTTCTGCTTGAGAAGTGGCAGTCAGTGTAGATCGAGATGCAAGCTGCGTGGGCTGCAGAGTCTGCCCAGAGTGGACGGGGCTAAAAAGCTTGACTCTTTTCTCCTCCACACCCCTCCCCCCCGGCCAATTTTTTGGAAGTTGAATGGCTGCAAAGTACTGAGTGACAGAATTTGCTCATTCCCAGTGTTGGCAATACTGGGCTAAATGTATAAATCAGCTGACCTGATCAAAAGCAAGTTCCTCTATTCCTAAAACACTGCCCAGTAATAATCTGCCATTGCCGTTGATCTCACAGTTACAGGGCTAACTTTGTCACTACATTTACAGCTGCAAAGATCACTGGGGTGAAAAATATGGAGGTCAGGCTTTCAGCAGTCACAGAACAACCACATTCATCCTTAGCAGCTTGAACATTTGTGTTGAGGCAAAGGGCTGGATGTCCGTAGGATGGAAAGTAGGGGCAGGGATCTTAACCTTTCTCCTCCCTCCCAAGAGTTCTCTGTGAGTAACCACACCATGTGGTCCTGCCTCCCTCCTGTAGCATTTCCATTGTCACCACCATATTTCCCAAGGAAAGGAATGTCTTGGCCTGGCACCCTCCTCTCTAACACCGGTTTGTGAGACAGACAGAGATCTCACATTCCAAAGACTTACTGGACAGTAAACTGGGAATCAGGATGATGACAATGGAAACTGACCACTGTAGTTCCACTGATGACACATTTTAAGATGTGAGACCAAAGAAAGCAAGGCCCTTCTTTTTAAAAGGTGAATGGAAACAAAAGGAGGACAGTTCTATATTTTAAAAAACAGACTGATTAAACATAAGAAAACTTCCCTTTAATTTTAGATGGCCAAATGCCTGAAACAATTACAAGGGGGTGAAATAAGGACTATGTTGCTGGGGAAAGAAATCACAAACAGTGGCTTAAACATTAATCTCCCATAAGATGCTGATCTACCACGGGCAGGAGGACACAAAGCTAAAAGCTTATGAGGGAACAAAATATAAAAGAACCGAGTTTGCTTTACACAAGTTCAGCAAACTTCAGTACAAAAGTTATGAGACACAATTACCAGACACAATCAAGCAGACACAACCCCTGGAAAATAAAGCATCAAAACATGACAGTGCATTCTAGCTTACTGATACTCTGTGATTCAATGTTTACCTAGATAAATTTTGCTTGTAGCAGATTTCCACTTTTCATCTAGAGGTTTAGGAGCAATTTAACTTTACTCCTTTTTTCCCCTTTTCTTCTGGGTCCCAATTCAGCACTCTCACCCACATTTCCGTCTTTCAGAGAAACCAGCATAGCTCTTTTAACTACAGAGCCAGGCAGTTGATACTTCTGTTGGCCTGTGGTCCTGCCATCTGCCTTTCTAAGCATTGCCTGATTCTCCCAGAGATCAGTGCACCATGGGGCTTTATTCAACCTCCACATTGATCTTCTGTCTTCCAACAATCTCTTTCTCAACTCTCCTCCTGACTTCTCAAAACAAGACTTTTTAAACAGAAATTGTCATGTTCGCCATTTCAATGTGTTTGATACATCGTAACGTTTCGCATGTCATTAGCTGGATGCGTGTTTCATCTTTGATGGGAGGATGGTTCCTGTTGGGAGGGGTTTATCTCTTGGCTGTGATTTTGGAATGTATTTGGGTTATCTCCTGTGTTCAAGGTTACTTTCCCAGGCTAGGAGATCTGACCGTTGCCAGCACCTGGGATGGGCGGCTCTGCTGGTAGGGAGGCGGGGTTAAGTTTGCAACGAGGGGTTTAAGTTTGTATTTGTCGCGCTTTCTGTCATTCTCAGCTTTCTCTGTATTTGTCCTAAGTTCCCTAATAAATCAGATTTCATTTAGCAACCTCTGGTGAGTCTGAGTATTTGGGCTGGGCAACCATTACAGAAATGGTGGAGTTGGGGAACTTGCTTTTGGTTTTGCTGAGGCATATCTTTCCTCTCTCTTCTCTCTTCCCCTGCTTTCTTGAGGTTAGGATTCCAAAAGAGTGAAAAATTTATTATCTCTAGTCAAAAAGGAGGGGAGGTGGTGGTGGTGATTCTATATCTGAAGCCCTTCCTCTTTTTACATGCAATCACATGACTTTTTTTACCTCCCCATGGCCACCCCCAATGTGGAGGCTGCTGTACTGTTCAGACCATGCACCAAACCAGTTCTCAATAAAACTCTTTATTAAAAACTATTTACAATCAATAAGTCCTTAGAATAAGGAGACTGGAATAATCAAGATTAAGCAATGTAGCAAGGCCACTCTGGGTATTAACTGGAAGGAGGCTGGAACCACTTGAACACGAGTATTGGAGACAGCAGATCTCACACGGGAATCAATCTGGAACAACACGACACCATAAGGCTGGCTCAAAGGATCTGGAGGCAAGGCTACGATCAACGAACAGGAATACACTGAATCTCGGGCACAAAACTCGAACTCAGAACAAGGCTGGACTCAGCTGGAATCTCCGGACTAGACTGGATCTCTGCAGAAGGTGAACTGGAGCAAGTCTTGGAACTTGGCACTGGGCTGGACTCAGCTGGAAGCCCCGGACTGGACTGGGTTCGCTGGACGGGAAACCTGGAACAAGGCTTGGAACTCTGAATTTGGCTTGACTCAGCTGGAAGCCCCAGACTAGGCTGAATTCACTGGGCAAGAGACTGGGAACGAGGCTTGGAATTGGACTACTGCTTGACTCGACTGGAAGCCCCGGACTAGGCTGGATTTGCTGGGCAGGAGACCTGAAACAAGGCTTGGAACTCGAAACTCAGCTGGACTCGGCTAGAGGCACCGTGTGCTACAAACTCAGATCCTGAGCAAGGTGAGAGACAGTTCCTAAATTCTGCAGGGGTTTGTGAAGAGCGGTTATAGTAAGCTGCTGACAGGCTGTGGCATGGAAAACCCTCGGCTCGGTTGCATGGCTGAGAGAAACGGGAGCTCTCAAGGCTAGATGCTAGGTGCTGGCTGCCGGGCTTGGCCAATGCCAATTCCTCAAGTGCAGTGGGTACGAAGATTCCTCTCTCAGAAGTTGAGCTGAGCGCTTCTTCCTCTTTGAGCTCAGATGCCGCTTCTGAAGCCGGTAAGGAGTCTTCTTCTGACGCTGCAGGTCCTGAGGATCGGTTGTCTCCGGCACCACGCTGTCTGCGCTGCTGCCTTTTATCCCGTTCCTTGGCACACTTGGAGTCTCTCGCAGCCAATCATGCTGCCTTTTCCTCCGCACACTTTTCAGCTCGTCTCTGGCATGCACTGATTGGTGTTTTCAAATCCCCCTCCGGATCCAACCCAATAAGCATCATGGAATCTTCCTGCTCTGCTGGGTCGTGCTGGAGTTTTGTTTCTCTAAATCCAGCACGATAAGTTTCCAATTCCTCCTCTGACTTGGAAAGTGAAACCGAATCCAAGTCAGAGGCGGGCCTGGTCCTGACAGCTGCTTGGCTTCCTTGCTTGCTATGGCAGATTCTGGAGGGAATGAGATTTGCCCATTCACTACAATTTGAGAACAGGATAGACTCCAAATTATAAACAAAACCCCCAGACAATCCTTATGGGGTGCAGGCATTTGCAAGTCCTGAGGCAAAGGCATGGACTAATCTGAATAATTGGCCTTCTTGGAAGTAAGAGTTTACTCTGGGATAAAGCCCACTCCTGAAATGTTGCTTCTGGAGGAATTAATGGGGCTGCTGGAGCAGGTATGAAATTTCAGTGGTTTTAGCTTTATAAGCTTTATAAAAATAATGTCTTGCTACTGGCTGGCAATTTATTCTCCTTGTTGATCCTCTCACTCTTAGCTTTTGCACTGACTTTAGATAATCTTTAGAACCTGACTGTGCCTGCTGCTTCAGCTTGCTCACCTGTTTCAATCTGTGCATGAAGCTTTCTGGCATGGTTCCTGGCCAGCCTGAACAGGCTCTGGCCAGGGTCAGACAAAGTCCATGGGAAGCATGGAGCTTTGGGTTTTTTAAATTTTCACATTTTGGACCTGGCATGAAAAAACTGACCTCCAGAACAGCCAGGGTCTAACTGGACTGCATTCCAGATTAACTGCCTTAGATGGGACAGACTGTTGGCATTTAGCTCATGGGCAGGTGTAATGGTATGTGGGAATGACCTTGGGAGATTGGGGGAAGAGATGCTGCCTAGGAAACAATCAGATAAAGGTGGGGGGAGCCCACAACTGCAAAACAGGAAGAGAAAAAAACTAAAAAATGAACCTCCCTAACTTCTCAGGCTGTAAAAGAGACGGCGGGATATAAGTACTATCAGACTTGCAAGATTCTGTTAATGTAGCTTTACGCTAAGGTAGCATTAGCTCATCTGGTCGTGTTTCCTGTCTGGTCTGCCTGGGAAGGCTGACAGCAGGCAACCATTTTGTGTGTGGATTAACTTTTTTAGCTTTGGAAGGCCTGAGGGACTGTGGTAGTGACATCACCAGAAGAAAGACAAGTTGTTTTGCTCTTTTGCAGGGGCTGACTTTTAACTAGGCGGCTTTTTTAAAGGGCAAAAGAGGTATAGTAAGTGTATTGAAGGGGTAATCTTTTGCTACCCATTTGGTGGTGTGAATCTGAGGGCTCCAGAGGCTTGTGAAGACAAATTTACTGTTTTTTTAACTTTACAATTTGCTGTGTGTTTGTTTAGGCTTCTATCCCACCTTTCTTCCAAGAGCTGAAGTTGACCTCAATGGGGATCTCTTTTCATTTTTTCCCAACAGCAACCCTGTGAGACAGGCTGGCCTGAAAGAGGGCAAGTGGTCCAAAGTCACCCAGTGAATTTCCAAGCAGTAGCCGATCAGCCAGGATTCTGCCTGAAGCCTGGGGGTTGCCAATGACCGTTATAGCTCCCTGCTACTTCAAGCAGAAACGTTTCCAGCCCTAACTTGAGATGCCATTATTTAGACCTAAGGTGAGGTTTACCTGCCTGAATTTTACTCTGTAACTGAGCTATTACCTCTTTTTAACTGGAGTCCAAGCCAAATCTCATATTGGTGTGAATTACATAGGCCAGGACTGGATTGGGGCTGAAACTCTGAAGAGGAACAATTAAGTGAAATTTATTTTGGTTGCTGTACTTTTCTAGTGATTGGACAAATAAATGAAAGGCAGACTCTGCAGCAGGTTACCTGTTCCAGGGTGTGAATTAGTGTTTCTGTTGCCAGAAGAAGGAAAAAAAGGAAGGGATTTTTTTGGTATGCTCTGAAAAGCTCTTTCTTGTTAAACAGGGGCAGCGCAGCCCTGCTGACATCTGCATCTTCTCCCTTCCATCATTTAAAAACCCAAGAAAACCTCCCAGAGAGTCCTGGCCCTGCCCATTTGCAAAGTATGGCCACAATATGTCAGGCAGAGGGCCCTGCAGTTCTTGATATAAGGAGAGGGGACAGAATGTCACAAACCCAGCAAAATGCAGAAAGTCCTGGCCTTACCTATGAGCAAAACATCATTCCATTCACTTATGCACAGAACACCCTAGGACTGTACAGTGCTTTGGACTGAAAGGTAAACAGGTGCTTCCAAGACTCTTCAAAGCAGCTGCATCTTTTCTTGAGATCACATGGCTGTCCTCTGTAAGGACTGCAGAAGGATGTACCTTTGTATCCCTGCATACTCTAAAGCATACTTCATATCCAATGTGCTGCCCTGCCCTAGAATGCATCCCCATCCTCCTATTCAACCTTACAGTCAACAAAAGGTTGCCCACCTCTATGCTCAATCGACCCTGAGCAAGCCATAGTTGCCACCCTCAGTCTCCAAGGAACATACAGTTGATGGTGATGATGATGGTGATGATGATGGTGATTAAATTATGACCTTACATACTGTAGGTATATTAAGCATTTGATAGGCTTACCATGTCTATTTGGAACAGGCAGTCTGAAAGAAGGGCCCAAATCCTTCTCACTAACATCACTCCATCACCATCATGACTCTCAAAAGGCAAATAAAAAATTAAATTAAATTACTGTGGCCTGATGACCAGAAAAAAATTGCCCATACCTCATTCATATCAAACAAATTTTTCCCTTTTAAATGCAAGATACAAAAAAGCTAGAAGAAGAGTGATTTGTATTTATTTTTCCTGTGGCCCTCTGATGTTAAAGCCGTACGGTTTTTAATAGTCAATAGAGAAATAAAAGAATAAAAATCTAATCAGTGTTTGGCCTTCTGTGGCATAATTTCAAATGAGCTATGTTCTGTCAAGCACAAACCATGAAAATAATTTTCAACTATGCTGTAGCTGGCAGTATGTGTCAGCATGTCCTTCGAGATTGCTTTAGAAATTCAACAAGATTCATATAGTGTGAAATGTCAATATATAGAATGCCAGCAGTGAGGGATTTCAGTGAATGAAAGTGAAAAAAAATGAGAAGTCTAGATCTGGGATTGAAGGACTAGACACATTTATAATGTCACAAGATATGAGAGATGACCGACAAAATGGAGAAAACTGAAAAATCAATGACGACATAATATTTCTGTCTGCACGCTACAGTATCCTTTTGCCTATGTAAAACGAGAAAGCTGACTTTCACTTTCTCATGTAGCCTTCCCTAATTTATACATTTTGGCTATTACTTTCCCTATTACAAATGTTTTTAAATATATATTTTTGAGCTGAGAATTACATCATGAGATCTGGAGTATAGAGGAATCCAAAAAGTACCCATTTTCCAATCTGGTTAATCATTTTATTTAAAAATGGACACCAAACAAAATATTTTGCTGCCTCTATTACATTAGGTTGCACAATATATATAACACATTACATTATTTCAAAAGGTTTCTTCAGACTATGCATGTACAAACACCCTCCTGAAATGATGGCTCTGTCTGTCTGTCTGTCTTCTATGTGGTTGATCTGTCAGCATGACTGACATCAAGGTTAGAATGTGTGTGAGTAACTGAAGAGAGAGATGTATTTTTATCTGAATGTTATCTCTTTGGCCACATCAAGATACATAAGGCCAGCATTTTGTGCTTGACCATGGTAGTCCTGAGAAACCTACAAGCAGGATATGAGTGTCAACACAACATCCTGTTTATTTACCATATTGATGCCAAGCTTTCCTATATGTTTATGATCCAGATGGCTACCCAAAACAATAGCATTAAGGTTGCAGTCCTAAACTTTCCAAGAGAGTATCCCAGCACCTAGAGGTGAGTTCAGATCTCCACTTTTAGGTGGAAAGAGGTCCAATCTGAAAACCTTTGAAGTCCTGAAGAAATGTTGGAGCCTGCCTTCTTTTAGCTTGTAACACTGAGTGGAAAAATTGGATCATCTGATGGGTAATCTCTAGGTGACAATGCTCACTATCTCTCAGACATGCCCTAAAGTGGGTTTTCTCCCATTTATTCCACTGGAATGAATTTCCTAAATAATAAAACGTCCATAGAGAAAAACAAAGGCAAAAATCCCATCATCCCTATGATTGCTGGCCTGCTTCACCCATTGTGCTAAGCCAGGTTTGATGGCTAAACCGCAATCGTCTGGGTGCGGACATCAAACTAAGGCTATAAACCATGGTTGACAAACCACAGCTCTGTAGAAAATACATATTTCGCAGGCAGACATCCCACATCCAGTCTCAGCTATCTCAAGGATTAAGCACATGTCTTGTAATGAATTATGTGAAAGACTGCTGCCAAAGAACTCAGTGCCAGTGAAAACAAACCATATGGGCTCCACTGACAAATACTCTGATCTGGAAGAAATAAAATTTCCTAATTTAAGTACACAGGATGCTCTGTAACCCAAGCCAGGCTACTTGTCATTCCAATGGCACAATTCTTCCATATTTACAGCATTTTTGAAATAAATTAATTCAGAGATCAGGCAACAATTTTGCTTAGCTGTAGACAACCTGATACTGCCAGATGTTTTAGGACTACAATTCCACAAGTCCTTGCAATTAGCTGTGAGGACTGATGAAGTTTAAAATATCTAGAAGGCATGAAAGCAGCTACCCCTGATTTAGAAATGTAAATAAAATCCTTCTTAGCAAAGTAAAGAGCCAGTTTGGTGTAATGGTTAAGGCACTAGGCTAGAAACCAGGAGACCGTGAGTTCTAGTCCTGCCTTAGGCACAAATCCAACTGGGGGATCTTGGGCCAGTCACTCTCTCTCAGCCCTGGGAAGAAGGAAAGGGAAAACCACTTCTGAAAAACCTTGCCAAGAAAACTGCAGCGGCTAGTCCAGGCAGTCAACAGGAGTCAAAAACTGACTTGAAGGCAAATAATAATAATTTGAGAAGACAAATTTTCAACATTCTCTTGGCATTTAGGACCTCCTTTTCATCCAACTTTTTTGGGGGAGACACACTGATATCATTGATTTCAATTCCACATTATAATTCCCATACACCAATCTGGATGAAAGCTACACCTTCACTACCCTGCATGTATGTATCAACTCTATTTTACAAAATCAGTCCACCAGTCCAGAGTTGTTGGGAGTCAGGCAATGTACAAATTTAATAAATCATCATCAGGCTGTTACTTCCTTATCCTTTCTATTACTTTCACAGATATATAACATATTCATGCAATGTTAGAATGTATAATTAAATGAGGAATATGGATCTGAATATTAATGTATTAAGGAGCTAGGTTTGACAGGGAAAAGTGGAATGAACAATTGCAAGTTACACATAAATGATGAAAAACTAGAGGAAGTAGATAAATCTTTGTATCTTGACAGAATCTTTATTAAAGGTGGAGAAATAGATGGAGAACTATTAAAATGTACAAATGCCAATTAAAAGCTAGTAAGCAGTACATGGACTGTGGCTAAGAAAAAGGAGTGAACATGGCTGTGAATAAAATTTGGGAGAAAGAGCCAGCGTGATGTAGTGGTTAAGGCATCAGGCTAGAAACTGGGCGACTGTGAGTTCTAGTCCTGCCTTAGGCACAAAGCCAGCTGGGCAACCTTGGGCCAGTCTCTCTCTCTCTCTCAGCCCTAGGAAGAAGGCAATGACAAACCACTTCTGAAATCTTGCCAAGAAAATTGTAGGGACTAGTCCAGGCATATGCCAGGAGTCAAAAGTGACTTGAAGAAACTTTTTTTTTTTTAAAAAATGAGTATGTCAGGAGAAACATACAGCTAAAATGAATGCAGTGGGAATAGAATACTTAATAAGTTTGTGTATTAAAAAAGCAGTGATAGGGTCAGTAATGAATGGGTGCAGAATATGAATTGAATACAAAAAACTAGCTGAGGTCGTTTGGTCATACAGAGAGAATGAATAAGGATAGAATTGTAAAACAAGTATATGACAGAAGAGTGAATGGAACAAAATGAAGGGAAAGACTAAGAAAGTGATAGTTGAACGGAATTGATAAGGTCCTCAAAAAGAGAGTGGCAAGAAGTTTAACGAGCATAAGGTTATGCATGAGGCAATATTCAGTATGGCTGTGGTGAAAGCAAAGATGGATTAGCAAGGGGTGGAACATCTTCCAAGGCAGAGATCATGGGGAAAAGTAACATTGATTGCACAAATGGCTAAGTAGGAGGAAGGCATTGGAAAAATTAGGGAGGAGGCAGGGGTCCCTGCCATTAGGGGCTGCTGCATTTAAATTCCAGTGCAGCAAGTAAGCAGGACTCAAAGGCACAAAATATAAAAATTTTGCCCTACTTGCCCCATAAGACTCTTCTTGATTTTGTCTTGACCAAAACTAAAATATTTCCAGTTGGGCTGGAGGGTGATCCAGAACAATCCAGCCAAGCTTCTGGGCCACAATGGGTTTTTTTTTTAATGCATGTTTTTCATTTCATACATACCGCTGTTCCTGTTTTCCTGTTACCTTATGTCTTTAATTTCTTTTGCTTATGATTTCATACTATTTTTCCTTGCTCTGCGTAACATTGCTAAAGGTTAAGGAATATCATGATGGGTATGAACATAAGAAGCCTTTTACTAAGTTAGGCCATTTGTATCCAATCTTTATTGCCTGTTTTTTTAAAAAAAGGAGTCTCCTTTTGAGTCAAGTTCAACCCCTGTTGACATCTATCCCTATGCAGTTTCCTTAGCAAGAGTATGGCATTATTGTTTCCAATGGACCAGTCTAGCCCACAGCCCTGGCATTCTCCAACTCAAGTACTAACCAGGTCAAACCCTACTTGGCTGGGCTTTTATGTGATATGTAGATTTCTATTAAATACCATTTTCAGTATACTTATTATCTGATACTCGGGGTGCAATATCTAGTTGGGCATGAATGATCATGGGCTAATTTAAAGCTAGAAGCTTTGCATTTTCCAATTCGAAAATGAAATCTGGAGTGTGATCAAAGGAAGGTTATATTCCAGTGACTATGGATTATCTGAGCTGTTCTCGCAATAACTGCAGCGAAGAAACAAAAAGCTATGTTGGGATTGCACGCTGACAAATTTCTAGAAATCAAGGGGAAATTGCTTGTTTACTGTTCTCTTAAAATTATTTCAATCAGTCAAAGAAGCTTTGAGCTATATTTTAGTTTCCTGGGAGATTGCTGGAAATCTAGTTCAGATTTCTAGTCCAGAGAGTGCTTTTTGACTATCAAGCAATGGCTTGTCCTTGACTAGTGCCTGTTTTTACAGTTTAGCTGGCTCAGCTTTCCTTACTAGCTACAAAAACATTCTTAACGCACAGACCCAATAGCTGAATAGGTGAGATGAAAAGAGCCCAAACAAGGGGGGTTGTTGGAAAAAAATAAAGCCATTTTCACTTTTATTGCACAATAATGTAAACTTTTACAAAAACAGTTCAAAACTATGGCTGATGATAATCCTAAAGATGTACAGTCTGAGGAGCCATGGCTATAAACCCGTATTGTACTGATGTCCTCCTGCTCATCCCACAAGCACCAGTGGTGTCTGTGGCAATTTTCATGCTGCAACAATGCACAGATTCAGCTCTCCACTAACAGCTCAAAGCCTTTTCCAGGGTAAGAGCTTTTCAACATCCAAAGAATGGGACAATGTAGCTGATACTGTTTTTCAGCTGTTCCACTTATTGTACGTGGCCAAATCCGAAACCTATCTAGTAGCAACTTAAATACAGAGAGTCCCCCACTGGGGGAGATGGGCAGTAATATAAATTTAACTAACTAACTAACTAACTAACTAATAAATAAATAAATAAAATGTTCTAAGTTGCTGTTTTATCTTTTATGCATTGATACTTTATCTTTTATGCGTTGGAAACCTCCATATAACTTAAATATAGGTTATATGATGGTATCCAATGCATAAAAGATAAAATTTCAATATCATGGAAATTTTAAGGAACTTTAAGGCTGAGTTTCCACATTGTAGTATGCGATGGTTAGCTCAACCATGGAACCACAATAGCTGATTTCCCATAGCATGCTATGCTAATCCCATATAAACTGCACAATGTCTTAACAGAATATGGGAATTCAGACTTCATATTATACTGGTTAGATCTTAGGCAACATTTTTCTCAGCCAGAACTATTCTCTTTCATGATTTTTTCATAGATCAACTTATGTACAGTCAAAATAGAGTATTTTAATATCTAGCTTTATGATACAGTATCACCAATTACTAATCAAACCTTTTAAATCTTGGAGAGGTTATTAATTTTTTAAAGCTTTGGAATAGATGCTTTTAGATTTAGAAGGCTGCAGCATGTTTTTCAACCAGGTGATTAATAATATTCTTTATTTTAAATCATGTGGCCACACATCGGCCTTACTGCTTTTATTTTATCAGCCGCTTTTTGAAACAACAGTTTATCTTTCATGGTCTGGGTTGGGAAATAAAAGAAAATGGTAAAAAACATAAATATCCCTAGTGATTCTGGAGAGGGATAGTATAAAACATTATTATAACAATTTGGAATTAAATTGATCTTTAAATTGCTATTCTAAAATAACAGAATAGCCACTGGAATTTTGTCCATCCACCCATCCATCCATCCATCCATCCGTTAGAGCTTTTCCCACCTTTTCTCCAGGATCATACATAAAGACATGTACTTCTCTCTCAATTTTTCCCTGCAACCCTGTATGGTAGGTTAAGCTAAGGGAGAATAACTGGACCAAAGTCATCCAGGGAGCTTCCATGGATAAGGTTAGGTATGAATCTGGGTCTCCTTGTTCCCAATCTAATACCTTAACCATTACACCACACCGGCTCTCATTCAATCTTCTGTGATATTGCAAACTCTTCCATCATTCCTGTCCTGCCAATGTTTTATCCAAACTCAGCCAATTAGGGACAAACCAATTTAGAGGCTTAATAGTAATTCCATTGTATATGGAATTCAGATTCTGAATGCTGACAAAAAAGGACTCAAAAGGAGAATTAGCACCCTCATGAACTTTTTTCCAAGAAAAATAAAGAGCAGTCTGAACCACCCACCCCATCCTAGTTCAGCAAGGGATAAGCATGAAATATTGAATAAGAACAAGGAAATAGAGTATTGGGAGTGAAATCATATGCTTGAGACATGTAATATTTTGCAGTTCTTCAGTTATGGGGGGATCTAGTAACAGATTCTTTCATTACACACTAGTGTTAGGTAAACATAATTCTCTGTTTAATTTACAACTATACACAGGTGGGTTTCTTTAGCAATTTTTAAGTGGATGGTTGTGGAAATGAAATTTTCAATTTCTACTGGGAAAAAGTATTTTTGAAGTATTTTCAAATATTTCAAGGAAGTAACTGATGCAAGTCCTTGATGGAGGGGAGGTATCTGTCCCTTTATTAACCTTTTATTCTGCTGCCACCACTAAAATACCTTGAGTTTAGAACTTAAGTTAACATAGCTGGATGGAATGTAGGGAAAATACAGGATAGCACAGACACATGGTTAACATAGGAACAAAGAAACCAATAGCTTTGTATTAATTTTTTTTAAAAAAGGAGGAGGGTGCTAAAACAGGTTCACTTATTTCTACAAATTATCTATATCCCATCAATACTAGCCTACCTACTAGCCTAAAATGATTCATAAGCCTACCTCCCTGACAGATAAAAGGATTCCCAGGCTTAGACTCTGAGCTTCCCTCAGATTTATTCTTCCACCCACATCTCCCATTGCCCTCTTCCAAGTCCTGTCCTCTTTCTGGAATATATAAACTTGGTAGGAGGAACTCAATATTGCCATCTTTTGATTGGCACTTCTGTCACCCAGTCATCATAGTGACAAAGAAACTTCATTACTATTATGTTAAGAAATCAATTGACACAAGGAGCCACATTTGGATGTGGGCTTTAGAACAGCTTAGAAAATTGAGAATTAGAAAGGACTGTGCTAGAAAAGTTCATAATAAGAGCAACAAGATGATTGTGAACAGCTGACAGGTGACCTAATTAGAATCAAATTAGTTGTTGTATGGCAACCACAGAAAAACAAGCCATTACACTGCAATTTTTCTCCCGTAGGGAACTGAAAAACACCATTTCTTAAAAGAGAATGCGGAGATTTGTCATATAGACAAATTATTCTTTTGAACTCCTGACCATTACAGGATTATTAAAGCTTGGTACATCCAGTTTTTGTTCTGGTTTTATCATATTATCTCTTCAAGCTTTCCCTGACAAATCTCAAAAATGAAATTTAAATGTTATTTTTAAATCTTGGGCCAGTAAGGCAATGATGATCATATGCTCCTTCAGGAGAATCCAATCATGTTAAAATGTCATTGGGTTTCATAGCTTTTCTGAATATGCTGGTTGATTCTAAGAGGCAGATTAATGAATTTAATCTCTTCCTCAGTCAGAGAATAAAAATCTTCTCTACAATCTCTGCAACTCAGATATGAAATATCTGTAATCAGATTTCATTGAACAGAAACTTTTTGTTCATGAATAGCTTACAGTTTACAATATTCTTCTTCTTTTCCCCTGCATTCAATCCAAAGATGCCACAACTGTACTGTTGCATCTACTGAAACTATATGCCAGTACTGCACTGAATAATATACCAAAATGATAAATAACAAAAGTCAATTACTTTAGTTTGTCTGACCATAAGGGGGCATTTTTCAGGGAGGTTCAGGTACTTTATGACATCCCAGCAACAATGTTCAAGGCAACCAAGGGACATCACCGCTATGGCTAAATGACAGCAGGGCATTCAATGGCTCCAAGTGTCACAGGGCAGGAATAGAGGGAGGCAAGAATCATTCAGTACAAGATGATCAGGTTATGCACAACAATGCAGTTTGTGAGTTATGAACTTTAATCATATCATAAGAGAGGTTTAGAACAATTTCTGAAAAAAAGTAAATGCAGCTATCACTATGTTTGCAAATTAAAAAGTGGGACAAGTTAACATGCATGAATTGACACTAAGGGTGATTGGGTGATACAGTGTTCGGAAGTAAATTTAAATGTAAGCAAAGATAAAAATAAATTGATTTACAGTAAACTGAGTGTAAGAACAACCTCTGGGGATTTACGGAATAACCATCACTTCTGTACTGCACAATGAAATTTTGTATGACTGCAGGGAACTAGCAGTTGCTTCACAAAATCTCTGTATGTCAAACTGTTGCTTAACAGCAGCTTCACAAGGCAAAAGTAGTGTTGAACTAAGAATTGATTGATGCTAGAAAAATAAGCATTCTCTGAGCAGGAGTGAAAAAAACAAGAAAAATCCATAATGGTATTAGAGATCACTGTAATCAGAGTAATTTCAAATACGATTAAGAGGAGCAGGAACATTGGCCAATAAAGTAAGAATGCTGTATTCAATTTTTCTGGGAAAGGACAGAAATAAAAGTTTATCAAGGTGGCCAAACTTTATATGGCACAGGGAAAGTAGTTGTTGGCAGTTAATAATGGTTAACATAAAGTTGCCATGGATCTTTTATTGTTGTACAATGAACTCAATATTTTGAAAGGGCCATTTAAATCTCAATTTTATTGCATATTTAACTTTCTATCGTTGTCATATTATTGTTATGTGAAGCACTCTTAAAAGAGCATACAATGTTTGTGTACTCATTAGGAATGGAGCTTGACTTGAAGGAAACTTTAGTTTACTTTATCATATTACAGTTTCCCTTATCAACAGTTCCAATGTAGGAAAGGCTTGGAAAAGAATCACTAAGATGACAATATCACCAGTCTGGTTAATAAGAAATTTCAAGAAAGTCAGTAGAGAAAAATAGTCTTTTTTTTTCTTTCCAGAAAATGCAAATTGTTTGTAATTTTCTAAAAAACAAGACATGAACTTATACAAAAATAATTCAGGAAAAAAATTGGACTGTTTCTTTTCCTGAATTATTTATTTATCTATTTATCAAATTTACATAGCCGCCTATCTCACAAAGCTTGACTCTGGGCAGCGTACAATTCATAAAAACAATAAACATCATAAAACGTTAAATTATTAAGGGCTTCTGGATCAGGTGATTAATATATTTGCAGTGCGATCAATGTAATGCAATGGAAGTTCCAGACTTTATTAACACGTTGGAAGAAACCACTCACCACAGAAAATATTCTCCTGAAATTTCCAGTTTCAGTGTGAAACTGCTGACCTTGTAAAAGAAGAATGTAACAGAGGTCTGCAAAGTAGACAGTCTGACACTTAAGAAAAGGAATACAGGGAAGGCATATTCATAAATTCGAAGCCCCTTAGCTTAGTGTAGATTTGAAGTAAATTAGTGGAAATATATTGTCATGTTCTCCGTTTCAATGTCCTGTATACATCGTAACGTTTCACATGTCCCTCTTCTAATCCGTGTTTCCCTCTTGGAAATTTCCAGCCCTGCGTGGCTGTAATCTCTGGAATGCATGTTTGGGTTGGTGACTCTATTCAAGGTTACTTTCCCAGGCCGGTGTGTGACGATGGATGACATCTGGGATGGGGTGGTTGCTACGAGGAGGCACGGGGCGGAGATGGCCTGAAGCAACAGTATTTGATTTGTATTTCGCACGCTTTTGGTTTATTCTCAGCTTTGTCTGTATCTGCACACTATTCCTTTAATAAATCAGTTATCTTAAAGCTCGGGCTTGTGAGACTGAGTATATTGGAGTAGGCAACCATTACATATATTAAATCTACATTTCTCAAGCATAAGAAATAGGTTTCAATCAAAGTGAATATTTGTAGCTCAGGGTTGAAGTGTGGAGTCCTTGGTGCTCTCTGAGCCTTGTTGTTTTCTTGCAGACGGTTTCATTGCCAGGGTAGGCAACATCTTCAGTGGCACTGAAGAAGTTGCCTAGTCTGGCAATGAAACTTCTGCAAGAAAACAACAAGGCTCAGAGAGCACCAAGGACTCCACAGAAATACATTTTGCTGAGAGGAATCAATATGACTTTGCAAATTCTGTCTGATTAATCTTTTGGTTTATTTTTCCATTAAAGGATATTAACCTGGAATAGCATGATCTGATAGATACATGTCATGCGCTGCCTACCTCCGAGTAATACACAGACGCTGATTCCGTGAAACAGGCTCTGGTTTATTCGCAGTGTAGATACAGTATAGGAAAAAAGCTGAGAGTGACAGGAGCGCGCCGGTGCGGGGTTTAAATACCCCGCGCCGGTCAGCGCCCCCTCATTCGTGGTTATGTCACCCCCCTTTGTCCAACACGCTGTCCTACCGGTAGGTGAGGGGTTGCGAGGCCCCGCTGGCGTTCCGGGATCGCCCATCATCGGTTTCCCTATTCCTCCGATGATTGCTGTCAGCTGGGCGATCTCCGTTGCGTTAGCGCTAACAGCTTGGGTGTGCCTCGCGATCCGTTTAGCCATTGTCTCTTGTCCTTCAGTCTTTGTAAGTTGATGGCTACTTATCTTGAGCCCCTTCCCCTGTTTCCTTGTTATTGTCATGTGTGCCATTGCGCTGTCTTCAGCTCAACGGCACTCATGACATACTGCCCCCTGTCCGAATAGTGCCCCCCCCCGGTTTTCTGGTTTTTTACCAGGAGAGCTGTCAAAATGGTTTTTGTTTTTTTTTGTTTTTTTGAATTTCCCGCCAGAGTATTTTTCGCCCCTCCCTTTGTTCCGCCCTCTACCACGTGCCTCTCTAGGGTGTGTTCTTAGTGCGCATGCCCAGGTCACACCCTGGGCGTGCGCATGCTCCGGCCACACCCTGTTTGTTTGGCTCAGTTTGACGAGGAGAGAGGCGTGGCTGGTCGGGTGCTTATCAGCTCCAGGTAGGGCCCTTCTTTTTTATTCTAAGTGCGTCGCCTTTGTTATGTGTGCTCCTGGGCGTTGCCCCCAGGATGCACTGTTGACTTGCTTGCCACTCCCCCTTGGGCCTGGGGTGGGGGGAGGGTGCTGGCGACCGCTTGTTACTGCCTCGTGGGCCCGGGGCGGGGGGGTGAGTCCCGGGGGGGGAGGTCCACCCAAGTCGCGGGCTAGGGGGGGCCCTTTCCCTTGGGGCACGGTAGGCGGGGGGGCGCGGGGGAGGGGTTATGCAGGTGACGGTTTGCTAGTCTTGGTTTTGGCTTGTCGGGGTATGCCCGGTGAAAAGCCCGGGTCAGGTCAGGCGCGTTAACGTTGTGCGCCGCCACCCATTCTGGGTGGGGGAAGTGTTTCCACCTGACCAAATAGTGTAAAGTTCCCCGTTGCCTGCGAGAGTCGAGTATGTCCCTTACGTCAAAGTGATGTTGCCCGTCGATCATCACCGGTGAGGGCAGTGGCGTGCTTGGGTGCCATCGAGAGGTGGTTGCCGGTTTCAGGAGGCTGGTGTGGAATACCGGGTGGAGTCTCCGTAGGTTGTGTGGCAGGTCCAAGCGTATTGCCACCGGGTTCACTATCTGCGTGACTCGGAACGGCCCGATGTACTTAGGCCCCAGTTTTTTCAAGGGTTGGGGTGACTTTAGGAATTTGGTGGATAGGTAGACCATATCCCCCGCCTGGAACGTCGGTTGTTGGCGCCGGTGCTTGTCGGCCTGCTCTTTGTAGGCCGCCTGTGCATCCTTCAGCGCTGCCGTGATTATTGGCCACGATTCCGCAATCTTCCGTCCCCAGTCGCTAGCGTCCACCTGGGGTTCCGGGGGTTGTGGTAGCTCCGGTATGGGGACGAAGTCGCGCCCCGAGACTACCTCGAACGGAGTTTTCCCCGTGCTCGTGTGGACGGCGTTGTTGTATGCGACTTCGGCGAACGGGAGCAGTTCAGCCCAGTCGTCTTGATGATAGTTGGTATATGAGCGTATGAATTGCTCTAGGGTGGCATTGAGGACCTCTGTGGCTCCGTCCGTCTGGGGGTGCCAGGCAGTGGATAGGGCCTGTTGGGTCCCCGTCAGCTTTAGGAAGGCCCGCCAGAATTTAGAAGTGAACTGTGTGCCCCTGTCGGTCACCACACGTGCGGGACATCCGTGTAACCTGTACACGTGGATGAGGAAGAGTTTGGCTAGTTGTTGTGCGGACGGGACCGACGTGCAGGGGATGAAGTGGGCCTGTTTCGAGAAATAATCCTTCACCACCCAAATGGCCGTTTTCTTCTGGCTGGGTGGGAGGTCCACTATAAAATCCATGGAGATTTCCTCCCATGGGCGGGAGGGTTCTGCCACCTGTTGTAAAAGCCCCGCGGGTTTGCCTGGTGCCCGTTTGGCCCTAGCGCACGTTGGGCAGGACGCTACGTCTCGTCTTAGCGCGGGCCACCAGAATTGACGCCTTGTTAGGTGTAGGGTCTTAAGGAACCCAAAGTGTCCCACTTGCTTGGCGTCATGTGATCTATGCAAGATCGCTTGGCGTTGCGAGTCCGGGACATAGATTCTGCCTTCCCCCCATGCCAGGTCCTGTGCCATCGTTACCTTGTCGGGGTTTTCCAGGAACCAGGGGTCGGTTTTGAGGGCGGCGGCGAGGTCCGTGCGTATCCCCCCTGGTAGTTGCAGTTGGCGTCGTCTGGTCACAGGTTGTCCCGCCGTCGGTTGCGCCGTAGAGTCGAGCTGCCTCCGAGCGCCGCTTCGGGTGGTCACGGCCATCCCCAGTTGCGAGGCGGATAGGACCGTCCCAATGGTGTCTGGGGTGGGCTCTTCGTCTTGGGGCAGTCGGGAAAGGGCGTCGGCCAGGAAGTTCTTTTTACCCGGCATGAACTTCAGCTGGAAGTTGAAGCGGCTGAAGAATTGGGCCCATCGGACCTGTTTTGGGCTGAGGCGTCTGGGCGTTTGGAGGGCCTCGAGGTTCCGGTGGTCAGTCCAGACCTCGAATGGTTGGGTGGCTCCCTCGAGTAGGTGTCACCATGTTTCTAGCGCCGATTTTACCGCGAAGGCTTCTTTCTCCCAGACGTGCCATCGCCTTTCTGTCTCGGAAAATTTCCTCGACAGGTAGGCGCATGGTTTCAGGAGTCCTGTGGGGTCCTTTTGGAGTAGGATGGCCCCCAGGGAGAAGTCTGAGGCGTCGGCTTGGACCACGAACGGCCGTTCTGGGTCCGGGTGCGCGAGGATTGGCTCCGTGGTGAACAGCGCTTTCAGCTTGTTGAATGCGGTCTGGCACGCGGGAGTCCAATTCAATACTGTGCCCGGGTTCTTGGCGCGTCGGGTGTCCCCCACCCCTTTGGTTTTGAGGAGGTCCGTTAGGGGGAGGGCTATCTCTGCGAACCCCCGGGCGAATGACCTGTAAAAATTCGCGAAGCCGAGGAAGCTCTGGAGTTGGCGTCTGTTGTGGGGGCGTTCCCAGTTCAGCACCGCCTCGACTTTTGCGGGGTCCATTTCTATGCTGTCTCCGGAGATTCGGTACCCCAGGTAGTCTAGGCGCGCTTTATGGAATTCGCACTTTGTGGGTTTGGCATAGAGCTGCGCCCTTCTGAGTTTGTCGAGGACTTGCCTGACTAGGGTCACATGTTCCTTGTGCGTTTTGTGTAGATAAGGACGTCGTCTATGTAGACAAGGACCCCTTTGAACAGGTGTTCATGCAGGACCTCATTGATGAGCTGCATAAACACCCCGGGGGCCCCCGCGAGTCCGAACGGCAGCACTTTGTACTGGAAGGCGCCTAGGGGGCAGTTGAACGCAGTCTTCCATTCGTCCCCCTCCCTGATTCGGATGCGGTAGTACGCCTCGCGAAGGTCCAGTTTGGAGAAGACTTTGCCCGTGGACAGGTGGGCGAGCATGTCTTTCACCAGGGGTAAGGGGTATTTGTTGGACAGGGAAGCCGCGTTTAGGCCCCGGTAGTCGGTGCAGAGCCGTAGGGTGCCGTCTTTCTTCTCCCGGAATAAGACGGGGGCTCCGACCGGTGAGCATGCTGGCTCTATGAATCCCCTCTCTAGGTTTTTATCGATGAACTCCCGGAGGGTTGCCATCTCCTTCGGGGTCATCGAGTAGATCTTCGGTCTAGGTAAGGGGACGTCGGGCAGCAGGTCGATCCGACAGTCCGTCTTGCGGTGGGGGGGTAGTTGGTCAGCTTCCGCCTCTCCGAAGACCTCGGAGAAGTCGGCGTATTGTTCCGGTAGGTCTGCTGTGGTAGCGGCGTTGTCCTGTGTAGTCGCCTCTGCTCGTCCCACAGTGGGGTTGGTTCTGCCCGCCGGAACTGGTGCCCGATACTCGCCGTCGCCAAATGTGAAGGTGCGGGTCTCCCAGTCGATGCGCGGGTTGTTTGTCGCAAGCCATGGCATTCCCAGGACTGCAATGGGTCGTCCGATGTGGGTGACGACGAACGATGTGCGTTCGGTGTGAGTGCCCATTTGCAGGGTGACCGGCTCGGTTTGCATCATGGCTGGTTTCCCTCCCGCTGTTGAGCCGTCCAGCTGGTGGAATGCCAACGGTGTGGGGAGGGGGAAGCAGCGGAGGTCGAGTTTGGCGACTAAGTCGGGGTGGATGAGGTTTTTTGAGCACCCCGAGTCCACTAGTGCCGCGGCCGTGGTGGCTCCGTTGCCGGGAGAGAGTTTGATTGCCGCCATTATCACGGAGCTTTCGCCGTTCCGTCGAGGTGGTCCGCGCTGCTGTCCCACCGCCTGCCTCGCAACGCGTTTCAGGGCAGGCGGGGAGCGTTTCCCGCCAGCTGGTCTGGGTCTACGTCGTCCTCTTCCCCCCAGTAGGCGTCCCAGCCTTCCTCTGGTGTCGCTGTGGCTCCGGTCATTCGGCGGTGAGGGGGCGGCGGCGGGTTAGGTGGTTTGGGGCTAGTTTTCGGGGTGGGTTTAGGCACACTGGTCGGCGGTCGGTTGGCGAAGCAATCTGCCGTCTTGTGCCCTAGTTTTCCACACCTCCCGCAGGGTCCCCGATTAAATTTCTTCTTTGGGTATGTGGGGCCGGCCGTCCCCACGTGTGATGCGGGTACCTTTTTGCAGGTGTTGTTCGTGTCTTCCGTAGTTGTCATGAGGAAGGTGCAGTGCGCGTGTTCTGCTTTCCCCGCGAGATGGATCCACTCGTGTAGAGTTTCTGGGTCGTCGCGGTAGAGGGCCCATTGAAGTACGTCGCGGTTGAGCCCCCTTTTGAACATTTCCAGCAGGGTGGTCTCGGACCAGTCGTTGACCTTCCCCGCGAGGGCTTTGAACTCGAGGGCGTAGTCCGGGACAGTGCGTGTGCCCTGTTTAAGTCTTTGGAGTGCGCTTTTCGCCCTCACTTTGGCTAGTGGGTCCTCGAAGTAGCTTTTCATCTCATTGATGAAGGCGGGGAAGTTGGCGAGGGCAGGGGAGCTGGACTCGTACAGTTGGACGTACCAGTCCGCCGCCCGGTCTTGTAGTTTGATCGCCACGGCAGCGATCTTGTCCGCTTCGGAGTCGTAGGAGTGTCCGTGCCTCCCCATGAACTCCCTGGCGTTCGTGATAAAGAACGACAGTTTCGCGGGGTTCCCATCAAAGAAGATGGGGAAGTCCTTTGGGGCCCGGGCGTTTTGTGCGCCCCTTCCTCTCGCTTCCCGGCCTGTGGTGTCGTCCGCCTGGGCCGTTTGTTGACCTTCATTTGGCCCGTGGGGGTTCGGCGCTTCGCTTGGGGTGTGGACCTGTGCGGGGACGTCGTTGGGCGGCGCGGGGGGCATCAGCGACTGAAGCATGGTCCGGAGTTCCTTCAGTTGGGTCTCCATGGCCGCGAGTCTAGCTTGTGCGTCCTCGTCCGCGATCTGCGCCGCCGCTGGGGCCGGTTCCGTCGGTGTGTCGGCGGGGGTGGGTTGCCAGTGGGGTTCAGTCTCTCTCGGCCGTTGGTCCGCTTCCTCCGCCGTCTGCTGGGTTGCTTCATCGTCCTCCCCCGTGCTTACCACCGTTGGGCTGTCGCTCCATGCCCGTTGCTGGGGTGCAATGTGGGGCGCGGGGTTCTCCGCTGGTCTCGGGAGGTATGTTGCTCCCTCCCGTGGCCGGGTTGCCTCCGTCGCCATCTCCCCTTGGGGTTGGAGCTGAGGCTCGGGTTGGGTCGGGTGGGCGTCCATGGGTCCGGGAGTCCGCGGTGCCTCTGGCCTCGATCGGTCCTCCTCTGCTTCTTGCCTTGCGGCTCGCCCCCCTTGTCCGCGTCGCGCCGGCCTCATCTTCCTGGTCTTCTCGCCGTCTACTCCTCCCGCGGCTCGTTATCGTCCGGTGGGGCTCGGCGAGGCTGAATTTATGACTCTCAGCTTTATGTCATGCGCTGCCTACCTCCGAGTAATACACAGACGCTGATTCCGTGAAACAGGCTCTGGTTTATTCGCAGTGTAGATACAGTATAGGAAAAAAGCTGAGAGTGACAGGAGCGCGCCGGTGCGGGGTTTAAATACCCCGCGCCGGTCAGCGCCCCCTCACTCGCGGTTACGTCGCCCCCCTTTGTCCAACACGCTGTCCTACCGGTAGGTGAGGGGTTGCGAGGCCCCGCTGGCGTTCCGGGATCGCCCATCATCGGTTTCCCTATTCCTCCGGTGATTGCTGTCAGCTGGGCGATCTCCGTTGCGTTAGCGCTAACAGCTTGGGTGTGCCTCGCGATCCGTTTAGCCATTGTCTCTTGTCCTTCAGTCTTTGTAAGTTGATGGCTACTTATCTTGAGCCCCTTCCCGTTTCCTTGTTATTGTCATGTGTGCCATTGCGCTGATGTCTTCAGCTCAACGGCACTCATGACATACAGCACTTTTATTTGAAAAAAGTATTTTCCATTCCAATCATCCTGAGCAACTATGGCTGTTAGGGATTCTTGTCAGGAATAGAAAGTAGGGCACGAGGAAAAGGCTAGTGCGTGGGATCGACTACTGCTCTCAGTAACAACTGGATTTTTTAAATTAAAATTAAAAGAATTAAAAATTCTTTATTAATGGTCTAGAGTTCAGGTGAATGGGAAAATGGTCAACTGATGGCAGCAAATTATTTAGGTTGATCAAAATTAGGCGAAGGGGCATTACATTATAAATAAAATAATGAAGTAATGCCCACTGGAGTAAAAGAAAAAAAGCCAACACCACATGAGGTCTGAGTTAGCCATCACAAGGGAGGGAAGGAGGAAGGAATTAATTTGGGATCCGGATCTCCAAGCTCCTTATTTCTCTTTAATGTTTTAGTCATCAAAAAGTCCAAATTCTTTTTCTGAATTATTTTTGGTATCCCTTTGGTATTTGAAGGCACTGAACACTGAAGTTTCTGATTCGATCAGAACCAGTACCATATCCTAACAGGGAAGTCTTAAAATAGAACACATCTTCATTGCAGGAAATTCTTCAGTACAGAATTAAACTGGATAACCTCTCTCTCATTCTAAAATTTGCATTTTAATGCAGCACTCTTTAATTTTAATTATTAAAACATTAATTATTACATCAACCTTTCCCTACTTAATGCCCTCTGCTGTTGTTGTTTATTCGTTCAGTCGCTTCCGACTTTTCGTGACTTCATGGACCAGCCCACGCCAGAGCTTCCTGTCGGTCGTCAACACCCCCAGCTCCCCCAGGGATGAGTCTGTCACCTCTAGAATATCATCCCTCCATCTTGCCCTTGGTCGGCCCCTCTTCCTTTTGCCTTCCACTCTCCCTAGCATCAGCATCTTCTCCAGGGTGTCCTGTCTTCTCATTATGTGGCCAAAGTATTTCAGTTTTGCCTTTAATATCATTCCCTCAAGTGAGCAGTCTGGCTTGATTTCCTGGAGGATGGACTGGTTGGATCTTCTTGCAGTCCAAGGCACTCTCAGAATTTTCCTCCAACACCACAGTTCAAAAGCATCGATCTTCCTTCTCTCAGCCTTCCTTACGGTCCAGCTCTCGCAGCCATATGTTACTACGGGGAACACCATTGCTTTAACTATGCGGACCTTTCTTGTCAGTGTGAGGTCTCTGCTCTTAACTATTTTATCGAGGTTTGTCATTGCTCTTCTCCCAAGGATTAAACGTCTTCTGATTTCCTGACTGCAGTCAGCATCTGCAGTAATCTTCACACCTAGAAATACAAAGTCTTTCACTGCTTCTACATTTTCTCCCTCTATTTGCCAGTTATCAATCAAGCTGGTTGCCATAATCTTGGTTGTTTTGAGGTTTAGCTGCAAGCCAGCTTTTGCACTTTCTTCTTTCACCTTCATCGTAAGGCTCCTCAGTTCCTCTTCGCTTTCAGCTATCAAAGTGATATCATCTGCATATCTGAGATTGTTAATGTTTCTTCCAGTGATTTTAACCCCAGTCTTAGATTCATCAAGCCCAGCATGTCACATGATGTGTTCTGTGTACAAGTTGAATAGGGAGGGTGAGAGTATACAACCCTGCCGTACTCCTTTCCCAATCTTAAACCAGTCCGTTGTTCCGTGGTCTGTTCTTACTGTTGCTACTTGGTCGTTATACAGATTCCTCAGGAGGCAGACAAGATGACTTGGTATCCCCATACCACTAAGAACTTGCCACAATTTGTTATGGTCCACACAGTCAAAGGCTTTAGAGTAGTCAATAAAACAGAAATAGATGTTTTTCTGAAACTCCCTGGCCTTTTCCATTATCCATCAGATATTGGCAATTTGGTCCCTAGTTCCTCTGCCTTTTCTAAACCCAGCTTGTACATCTGGCAATTCTCGCTCCATGAATTGCTGAAGTCTACCTTGCAGGATCTTGAGCATTACCTTACTGGCATGTGAAATGAGTGCCACTATTCAATAGTTTGAACTTTAATGTTTCCCTTTTTTGGTATGAGGATATAAGTTGTTTTTTTCCAATCTGATGGCTGTTCTTGTGTTTTCCAAATTTGCTGGCATATAGCATGCATTATCTTTACAGTATCATCTCGCAAGTTTTTGAACAGTTCAGCTGGGATACCGTTGTCTCCTGCTGCCTTGTTATTAGCAATGCTTCTTAAGGCCCATTCAACCTTGCTCTTCAGGAGGTCTGGCTCTAGCTCACTGACCACACCGTCAAAGCTATCCCTGATGCTGTTATCCTTCCTATGCAGGTCTTCCGTATATTCTTGCCACCTTTTCTTGATCTTCTTCTGTTAGGTCCTTGCCATCTTTGTTTTTGATCATACCCATTTTTGCCTGGAATTTACCTCCAATGTTTCTAATTTTCTGGAAGAGGTCTCTTGTCCTTCCTATTCTATTGTCTTCTTCCACTTCCACACATTGCTTGTTTAAAAATAATTCCTTATCTCTTTTGGCTAACTCTGGAATTTTGCTTTTAATTGGGCATATCTCCCCCTATCGCTGTTGCCTTTTGCTTTCCTTCTTTCTTGGGCTACTTCTAGTGTCTCAGCAGACAGCCATTTTGGTTTTCTCTTTCTTTGGGATGTATTTTGTTGCCGCCTCCTGGACAATGTTGCGAACTTCTGTCCATAGTTCTTCTGGGACCCTATCTACTAAGTCCAGTCCCTTAAATCGATTCTTCACCTCCACTGCATATTCCTTAGGAATATTAGTGAGCTCATATCTAGCTGATTTGTGGGTCTTCCCTAATCTCTTTAGTCTGATCCTAAATTGTGCAAGAAGAAGTTCGTGATCTGAACTACAGTCAGCTCCAGGTCTTGTTTTTACCAACTGTATAGATGTCCACCAACTTTGGCTGCAAAGGATGTAGTCAATCTGATTTCGGTGTTGTCCATCTGGTGAAGTCCATGTATAAAGCCGTCTCTTAGGTTGTTGGAAGAGAGTGTTTGTTATGCAGAGTGAGTTGTCTTGGCAAAATTCTATTAGCTTATGTCCTGCTTCGTTTTGTTCTTCCAGTCCGTGCTTACCTGTAATTCCAGATGTCATTTGACTGCCCACCTTAGCATTCCAATCTCCCGTGATGAAAATAACATCTCTCTTAAGCATGTTGTCCAGTAGATGCTGCAGATCCTCATAGAGCTCATCCACTTCAGCTTCTTCAGCATCTGTGGTCGGGGCATATATTTGGATCACTGTGATGTTAGATGGCTTGCCCTGAATTCGAATTGAGATCATTCTATCGTTTTTTGGGTTGTATCCAAGCGCTGCTTTAGCCACTTTACTATTACAGTAATTATGAAGGCTACTCCATTTCTTCTGTGGTCCTCTTGTCCACAGTAGATCTGGTGGTCATTTGATGTGAAGTGGCCCATTCCAGTCCATTTCAGTTCACTGACGCCCAAAATGTCTGTCATGACCTTCCCGTCTTGGGTGGCCCTTCACGGTTTAGCTCATGGCATCATTGAGGTGCTCAAGCTCCAGCAGCATGACAAGGTAATGATCATTTGCTGAAGAATGCCCTCTGCTACAAATCCCATAACTCAATCCACATGGTGGAGGGAGTTTATGGGAATTGTAGTCAAAGCCATCAGGGAGGCTTCAGGTTGGGGAAGACAGAATTCCATTATCACAAGTACAGTATGATACAGAAAAAGATAAAATCTTAGAGATGGACAGTTAAGTGTAACTCAGGTCCAAAATATCATTAGTACAGATATAGTGGGATCTGGAATGTACTATATATTAAGATGGCAGTTGGACAATTCTTTGCAGTGCTGGCTGCTTGCTCCCGATCAGCTGCTCTGCTGGCATCAAGATTTCTGATAACTGCTTAGGGTATGGGAGGTGGTGTGTCCATCCCCTTCTTGACCTCTCAGCAGCTTTCAATATCATCGATAGTATCCTTCTGGACCAGCTCTGGAGATTGGGGGCGCTGTTTTATGTTGGTTTTCCTCTTCCTTTGGGGTCTGTTCCAGCTGGTATAGATGGGAGAAGAGGTCCAGCCCATGGCTGCTGCTTTGTGAGGTACTGCAGGGCTCAGGGCTCTCTCCTCTCCTGTTTAACATCTACATGAAGCTACTAGGTGAGGTCATCTAATAGTTTGGGGTGACATGTCAGTATGCTGATGATACTCAGCTTCACATATCCACCTCAGGCTGTGTGAGTGATTCCATGAAAGTCCTATCTTGGTGTCTGGAGGCTGTGGGGGTCTGGATGGGGATGGGGAACAGTAGGCTTCAGCTCAACCCTAGCAAGATTGAGTGGCTTTGAGTTTGGGGGTGACAGTACTGGGGACCTTCTCTTGCTCTGGATGGAGTTACATGACCCCAGATGGAACCTAAGCGCAACTTGGGATTCCTCCTAGACTTGTGACTCCTGCTCAAAGAGCAGGTGGCAGCCTGTAAGGGGTGGTAGGAGTACCCTTGAAGAACGGGAAGAGCCGCAACCAAGGCAACGGTCAGATAAACAAAATCTAAGTCCAAGGCAGAAATATAATTTGGGTAAGCATCTCAAATAAGATCCTCCCTAGTTCTTATAAATGTAGTTCTTTCATTAATAAGTAAACCTACGTTTTCATGTTTTTGCATTTCTTTATTAACTCCACTCTGCAAAATCAGAACACTGTCATTCTGGTCTATTACATCCTTCCTCACTTTTATATCTTACATTTGTTAATTCACTCTCTATCATTTACTCCTCTTATATTGCTAGTCACAATTTTCCATATTCCATGGCTATCCAGAGGGAACCACAAATTTGGTGTCTGTCATCCATCATTTGCTCAATTGAGGCTTTCCCATAACACGTTTAGTAAGATACAGAATGTCCAGACCGTTATCAGCATTATTTGTATCCATGCCACCTGCAGCATTCTCTACTAACGTAAACTAGAATACTGGTTAATTTGGGGGATTTTGGTTAGCATGCCACAGGTCCAAGCAAACCTAGTTTTACTCCAAGTATGCTCATGGTATTGTGTAAGCTAGGCTCTCCAATTTAATAACTATATTGCAAGCCAACATACTATTCCCTATAATCTGTCAGTTAGAGGTAAATGCAGTGCATTAACATGATGCCTCATTTCAGGAGACTTTTAGGCAGAATATGGGACTAACATTACTTTGGTCACCTTGGTGGATCTAGGATGGGAATTGTATGGGGCTAGCACGGCCCTTAGTTCTTTTATCACTACAGCAGCAATAACATCTTTTTTATTTCTATTGGAATTGGGTTGTATAGGAACTGAACTTCAATTTAATTTGAACAGAAGGGTTATACAGATACATTAATAAAAGTTCTGGGACTGGAACTCAGATTGTCCAGGAAAGGGAATACCTTCATGCTGCAGTTCAGGTTTTTATAGCTTGGCAATGTTCCATTCTGTGCTCCCCACTGATTACTAGCAGCATTGTTATGATTTTGTTTAGTGCTACAGCTCTCACTATTCTTTAGCCAATCTAACCTGACATTTATTAGTACCTTGATGTTCCTAAGATGTTTGCTTAATATATTTAACTAAGGCTTTATAATTACTATTTTATTGTTACAATGTTGTACAATGGTTTTCAGAAAGGCGGTACAGAAATACAGGTAGTCCTTGTTTAGTGACTTCGTCACACAATGACCATTTTGCAGTTACAGTGGTGATGAAAAAGTAACTTTGCAACCAATCCTTGTATCTATGACCTTTGCAGGGCTGTAAAGCAAAGGAAAGCTGAAATAAGATCATAAGCACAGTCATGGTTTCACTTAGTGACCGCTTCCCTTAACGACTGAGCTGCCAGTCCCAATTGTGGTTGGTAAACAAGGATTACCTGCAAATAAAATTGATGAACAGCTTTCACAGATATAAACAGTTCTTTGTAGGAAGCAAACTGATTGTGATGACTGGATTGCTCGAGCTTTCAAGCAAACAAGGCTCATAAGCAATTGCCTAGAAATCTATTTAATGAAGCGAAGCATCCAGTACAAGGAAAAAGTTGTGAATGCCAATTCCCGTGCATTTCTACATTTAAAATCACAGAAGCTTCAGTTCCCCTCTACTACCCCCATAGGTATGTGTCCCTCCTCCTGGTGCCGGCAGATGACTAGAACGGTTTCTCTCCTGATGACCTTGGGGCAAGGAGCATCTAGCCCAAACAAAATGATTCACACTCCAGCCTGACTCCCCCTCCCTGCTGGAGAGTCGCAGGTTGACATGGGTTGCTGGAAGATGGATGCAAGTCCGATAAGGTGTTCTGGGAACATTTAATCGGGGAGCTGATTTCATACAGATGATCATATTCTATTATTCCCCAAGCCAATAATAACAACACAATTAATTTATATTATACAATGCTTACAGATTCCTGCAAGATCTTGAACATTTCTGTTCCAGAACTACAAGTCTGCCATAGACAACTATATACAGAAATGCAATGCTCCACAGCTTTCCAGCCAGGCACGTTATCTACTTTATTATTTAATTATAAAACACCTCTCTACTTTATCAACTAAAATTTTACTTACACTGACCTCTAACATAAAATTTTTAGAAGTACCTTTATAGCACACGTTTTTAGATATGTTGCTGGGACTTTGGCCATGTGTGAAGATTGAAGTTCAGTTTAATCTGATGGCAACTTTTCACTGCCTAAATGTGTCAATGTATGCATATATATGTGTATTTATGTATGTGTATCTTCAGCAAAGGATCGTTACCCTGTCGTGGTGCTGGAGCTTGAGCACCTCAATGATGCCATGAGCTCAACCATGAAGGGCCACCCAAGACGGGAAGGTCATGACAGAGAGGTCAGACTAAATGCAATCCCTGGGGAAGGTAATGGCAACCCACCCCAGTATTCTTGCCATGAAAACTAAATGGATCAGTACAACCAGAGATATGTCGGTATACCATCGGAAGATGAGACCCCCCAGGTTGCAAGATGGTCAAAATGCTACTGGGGAGGAACAGAGGATGAGTTCAACTAGCCCCAGACGTGATGACGCAGGTAGCTCAAAGCCAAAAGGATGGCTAGCAGCCGACCGTGCTGGTGGTGAACGGCGAATCCGATGTTCTAAGGATCAACACACCATTGGAACCTGGAATGTAAGACCTATGAGCCAGGGCAAATTGGATGTGGTTATTGGTGAGATGTCAAGATTAAAGATAGACATTTTGGGCGTCAGTGAACTGAAATGGACTGGAATGGGCCACTTCACATCAAATGACCACCAGATCTACTACTGTGGACAAGAGGACCACAGAAGAAATGGAGTAGCCTTCATAATTAATAGTAAAGTGGCTAAAGGAGTGCTTGGATACAGATGCTGAAGAAGCTGAGGTAGAGCAGTTCTTTGAGGATCTGCAGCACCTACCGGACAACACGCCTAAAAGAGATGTTATTTTCATCATGGGAGACTGGAATGCTAAGGTGGGCAGTCAAATGACACCTGGAATTACAGGTAAGCATGGCCTGGGAAAACAAAACGAAGCAGGACATAGGCTGATAGAATTTTGCCAAGACAACTCACTCTGCATAACAAACACACTCTTCCAACAACCTAAGAGACGGCTTTATACATGGACTTCACCCGATGGACAACACCAAAATCAAAATAACTACATCCTTTGCAGCCAAAGGTGGTGGACATCTATACAGTCGGTAAAAACAAGACCTGGAGCTGACTGTAGTTCAGATCACGAACTTCTTCTTGCACAATTTAGGATCAGACTAAAGAGATTAGGGAAGACCCACAGATCAGCTAGATATGAGCTCACTAATATTCCTAAGGAATATGCAGTGGAGGTGAAGAATCGATTTAAGGGACTGGACTTAGTAGATAGGGTCCTGGAAGAACTATGGACAGAAGTTCGCAACATTGTCCAGGAGGCGGCAACAAAATACATCCCAAAGAAAGAGAAAACCAAGAAGGCAAAATGGCTGTCTGCTGAGACACTAGAAGTAGCCCAAGAAAGAAGGAAAGCAAAAGGCAACAGTGATAGGGGGAGATATGCCCAATTAAATGCAAAATTCCAGAGGTTAGCCAGAAGAGATAAGGAATTATTTTTAAACAAGCAATGCACGGAAGTGGAAGAAGACAATAGAATAGGAAGGACAAGAGACCTCTTCCAGAAAATTAGAAACATTGGAGGTAAATTCCAGGCAAAAATGGGTATGATCAAAAACAAAGATGGCAAGGACCTAACAGAAGAAGATCAAGAAAAGGTGGCAAGAATATACGGAAGATCTGTATAGGAAGGATAACAATATCGGGGATAGCTTTGACGGTGTGGTCAGTGAGCTAGAGCCAGACATCCTGAAGAGAGAGGTTGAATGGCCTTAAGAAGCATTGCTAATAACAAGGCAGCAGGAGACGACGGCATCCCAGCTGAACTGTTCAAAATCTTGCAAGATGATGCTGTCAAGGTAATGCATGCTATATGCCAGCAAATTTGGAAAACCCAAGAATGGCCATCAGATTGGAAAAAATCAACTTATATCCCCATACCAAAAAAGGGAAACACTAAAGAATGTTCAGACTATTGAACAGTGGCACTCATTTCACATGCCAGTAAGGTAATGCTCAAGATCCTGCAAGGTAGACTTCAGCAGTTCATGGAGCGAGAATTGCCAGATGTACAAGCTGGGTTTAGAAAAGGCAGAGGAACTAGGGACCAAATTGCCAATATCTGATGGATAATGGAAAAGGCCAGGGAGTTTCAGAAAAACATCTATTTCTGTTTTATTGACTACTCTAAAGCCTTTGACTGTGTGGACCATAACAAATTGTGGCAAGTTCTTAGTGGTACGGGGATACCAACTCATCTTGTCTACCTCCTGAGGAATCTGTATAACAACCAAGTAGCAACGGTAAGAACAGACCACGGAACAACAGACTGGTTTAAGATTGGGAAAGGAGTACGGCAGGGCTGTATACTCTCACCCAACCTATTCAACTTGTACGCAGAACACATCATGCAACATGCTGGGCTTGAGGAATCTAAGGCTGGAGTTAAAATCGCTGGAAGAAACATTAACCATCTCAGATATGCAGATGATACCACTTTGCTGGCTGAAAGCGAAGAGGAACTGAGGAGCCTTACGATGAAGGTGAAAGAAGAAAGTGCAAAAGCTGGCTTGCAGCTAAACCTCAAAACAACCAAGATTATGGCAACCAGCTTGATTGATAACTGGCAAATAGAGGGAGAAAATGTAGAAGCAGTGAAAGACTTTGTATTTCTAGGTGTGAAGATTACTGCAGATGCTGACTGCAGTCAGGAAATCAGAAGATGTTTAATCCTTGGGAGAAGAGCAATGACAAACCTCGATAAAATAGTTAAGAGCAGAGACATCACGCTGACAAGAAAGGTCCGCATAGTTAAAGCAATGGTATTCCCAGTAGTAACATATGGCTGCGGGAGCTGGACCATAAGGAAGGCTGAGAGAAGGAAGATCGATGCTTTTGAACTGTGGTGTTGGAGGAAAATTCTGAGAGTGCCTTGGACTGCAAGAAGATCCAACCAGTCCATCCTCCAGGAAATAAAGCCAGACTGCTCACTTGAGGGAATGATATTAAAGGCCAAACTGAAATACTTTGGCCACATAATGAGAAGACAGGACACCCTGGAGAAGATGCTGATGCTAGGAAGAGTGGAGGGCAAAAGGAAGAGGGGCCGACCAAGTGTAAGGTGGATGGATAATATTCTAGAGGTGACGGACTCGTCCCTGGGGGAGCTGGGGGTGTTGACGACCGACAGGAAGCTCTGGCGTGGGCTGGTCCATGAAGTCATGAAGAGTCAGAAGCGACTAAACGAATAAACAACAAATGTATGTGTATATATGGGTGTACACATATGTATACACACAAACATTTGTACACAATATTGCTTATCAAAATCTTTAATATTGTCAACCATTTTCAATGGTTATATCTAAACAGTTATCAACAAAGGCATTTTTGTCTTTCCAAAGTTCTTTTTTAAACTAACATAATTCTCACTTGAGATTATTTGTATTAGAACTATAAGGCCATTAAAGAATAAGCCATCTATCCTCCTTGGAGTTGGGGGAGAGCAAATGCATACAAGAGGCATTCTGAGTACTTTCTTCCTAACTTCCCTTGCAAGACATATCTAGAATTCAGTGGGGCTACATTCAGAAGAGATAAACACTAGCATTTTTTCATAGGTATCTGTTTCTAATATATTCTCGGTACAGGAAGTTGTCTTCTTTTCCCAAGGGCTGCATAATACCCTTGCTTGCTTGGATGTGAGCATGAAAGATCTCAATAGATTTCCTGTCTACTTTAGGCAGCTGGACTTCATAAATGTTGTCTTGGGAGAAAGCAGAGATGGGTGTTCTGTGAAAAGTAAAAATAAAATAAAATAAATGTTAAATTCAGGAGAAATTTTAAGAGGAGGTAAGATAGACATTTCCTTCTATAGACATCAACAATAGAAAGGCTTCTATTTCTTAATTATTCACATGGTAGCATAAGAAAGAGTGGGTGACATGCGCCTTACATGTTTGACTGTCCTCTGATGTTTATCTCATGACATTATTAGACATTTTTAAAAGCCTCCGGTGTCCAAAATATCTGCCACTGAACTGTAGCTCACAAAACTTCAGCATACAGGAAAGAAGGGATGTATCCGGAGAGCCTGAATTTGCCTGTCTCTAATAAAACGGAAGGACGTTGTCCAACACTTTTTAGGATTCTTCTTGCTGCTACAGCCCCTGGAACATGTTCATTTTTCACTGATTATCTTTTTTTTAAATTGCTTTTGCTCTACTACAAGAACACTGTACAATGTTTTATTACAAAATGTTTGTATCTTAGCAATTTATTGAATCCAAACAGAACAAAGCATTGCCTTTTACTAATAAAAGCTATGCATGTGTAGTATTTCAATATAAATTTTAAACTGCTGATATTTTGAAGTTTAAATCTTTTTCTAAAAACATGAACTGCCATGTTGTTCCAAAGATTGTATAAAAACATTACATTATTACTGCAAAGTTCATGTTGTATATACAGAAGTGTAGGTGGGACACATACTACAGGCTCTTGAAAAAAATTAACCATGCTCTGAAAAAGAATCCTATTTTTGCTTGGAAAAAAATGGTTCACAGGATTTTGTACTGCTTCACAAACCTAAAACAAACGTTTCACCAAAGTGACAGTAGTTCTTAAAAGGAAATATATATAGCATGGAAAGTTATTCAGTTATTCTTTGTTGCCTTCATACAGAAAGCTAGTAAAGTGTATGGACTTCTCACTAAAGAAATTCCAGGCTTCAGGGAAGTTAGGTAGGGCTGCATTCTGGCTCCTGCACATTTTGCTCAACTAGTCAACCCAGACTACTATCACCCAGAACTGACAAACAAGCATCACATATACTCCTTCATGTGGAGATACATCCAGATAAAGGAGTATATTGTGATGCTTGTTTGTCAGAAAGGTCCCTACACTTAATGCCTTTGCCACTGTTACGTCAGGAGTCACTGAAACAACAGCCCAAGTGCTTCCTCACTGACAATCTCATCAAAATATGCAACATAAACTTACATCACTTGTTCTAACTTAATACCCAGACCATGATGGCTCTTTATTTTTAGCTAACCAGAGTAAAACTCTCTCCTATGGACTGTTTAACAGACAGCAACGTTAGGCAGAGCCTCACTAAGAACAATGTGATTCAATTAAACTTGCTCCAAGTTTAATAGTAATACTAATTGTTAACTTTCCTGTTTACCTGTTTCTTGCTATAATTTATGATGGTCTCTTAAGGAAGCCATATCAGTGCTGACTATTTTATTTTTAATTTTATCTTATTTCCAAGTTACTTGATGTTACTGAAGGCTGACAAACGACCAACATAATTTCATTTCCATGTTGAGTAGTAGTTAAGTGTTGGAATGGGACTGCAGAGACTAGTTCATATCCCTGCTTTACCATGGAGCTCATGAGGTGATTTTGGAGCAGTAATTATCTCTCACACCAATCAACTTAAGTGTTGTTACGTATTTAAAACAAATAGAGACTTCTATGCACAGCAGTGGGCTGCCAGAGGAAAAGTGGGACGTAAAAGACATACAATGTCGTAATAAATGACAACAACAGTATACAATCTAATTATGCATACATTGTCCTGCTTATGCAACTACTTTCGTCAGTGGAAGACAGACAGTCAAATCCTCCTTCTTGGCAGCCCCTGCCATATCTAAAAACTGACTCTGAAGGCTTAGGGACTGGTTAAAACCAATTTTGGGGAAAGGCGTGTGCCTAGGAGGAAAAACTTCTCTTGTATAAGCTGAGCTAAGGTACTTCTTATCTTTTTTCCAAAACCCTTTGTTCCTCATCTTTCATGATTATCAATGTTAACGTGACAGACATGGAACTGTTTTTTCTTTCACTCATTTTTCCTCATATTTAATCTATTTTCAAGTTTTGTCATTCTCCCTTTACAATGTAGCAAGAGCCTTTCTTTCTGTGCCTTTGAGTCATTCTGCTCTATGTTTTGATTGTCTGTAATCTAGACTACTGCTATCTCTCTTCTACTTTTGGGACTCTCAGTTCACTTTGGGACTCTCACTTCTATCCAGCATTCTGCTATAAAAATATTGGATACGTTTCGTTGCTCTGATCACGTGATGTCCTGCCTTAGTGTTGTAAGGGCTTCCCTGTAATCCCAGACGCAGGCCAATCTCTTTTAGTAGCCTAGTTTCCTATTAGGTTTCTATTCTTACATTCACATGGACTCCATGCATTAATTTTGCTCTTCCGATTCCACCATTCAAAGGTCTTCAAAAGATTCTGTCTTTTCCTATTTGCCATTCTGTATATTAGGATTTGCCTCATGATAGTACCTATTACTTTACTATTCCATAGGTCCATTGTCATGCGCTGCCTGCCTCTGAATAATGCACAGACACTGGTTCGATGGATCAGGCTCTGGTTTATTCACAGCGCAGTTACAGCGTCGGAAGAAAAAAGCTGAGAGTGACAGGAGCGCGCCGGTGCGGGGTTTAAATACCCCGCGCCGGTCAGCGCCCCCTCACTCGCGGTCACGTCACCCCCCTTTGTCCAATACGTTGCCCTGCCGGTGGGTGAGGGGTTGTGAGGCCCCGCTGGCGTTCCGGGATCGCCCATCATCGGGTTTTCTATTCATCCGGTGATTGCTGTCAGCTGGGCGATCTCCGTTGTATTGGCGCTGATGGCTTGGGTGTGCTCCGTGATCCGTTTAGTTATTGTTTGTTGGCCGTTAGTCGTTGTGAGTTGATGGCTACTTATCTTGAGCCCCTTCTCCTATTTCCTTGCTATTGTCATGTGTGCCATTGCGCTGATGACTTCAGCTCAACGGCACTCATGACATACTGCCCCCTGTCCGAATAGTGCTCCCCCCCGGTTTTCTGGGTTTTTTTTTTTTTTTTTTTTTCGGTGCAGCTGTCAAACGGCACTTTTTTTTTTTTTTCGAAATTCCCGCCGGAGTAGTTGTCGCCCCTCCCTTTGCTCCTCCCTCTACCACGTGCCTTCCCAGGGTGTGTCCATAGTGCGCATGCCCGGGTCACGTCCTGGCGTGCGCATGCTCCAGCCACACCCTGTTTGTTTGGCTCAGTTCGGCGAGGAGAGAGGCGTGGCTGGTCGGGTGCTTATCAGCTCCAGGTAGGACCCTTCTTTTTTTTATTTAAAGTGCGTCGCCTTTGTTATAGCTCCTGGGCGTTGCCCCCAGGTTGCCCTGTTGACTTGCTTGCCACTCCCCCGCGGCCGGGGGGCGGGGGGAGGGTGCTGGCGAACGCTTGTCACCGCCTCGTGGGCCCGGGGCGGGGGGAGTGAGTCCCGGGGGGGGAGGTCCACCCAAGTCGCGGGCTTGGGGGGGCCCTTTCCCTTGGGGCACGGGAGGCGGGGGGGGCCTGCGGGGGGGGGGTTTGCAGGGGACGGCTTGCTGACCTTGGTTGTGGCTTGTCGGGGTATGCCCGGTGAAATGCTCTGGTCAGGTCAGGCGCGTTAACGTTGTGCGCCGCCACCCATTCCGGGTGGGGGAAGTGTTTCCACCTGACCAGATAGTGTAGAGTTCCTCGTTGCTTGCGGGAGTCGAGTATGTCCCTTATCTCGAAGTGGTGTTGCCCGTCGATCATCACCGGTGAGGGCTGTGGCATGCTTGGGTGCCATCGAGAGGTGGTTGCCGGTTTCAGGAGGCTGGTGTGGAACACCGGGTGGAGTCTCCGTAGGTTGTGTGGCAGGTCCAAGCGTATTGCTACCGGGTTCACTATTTGGGTGACTCGGAACGGCCCGATGTACTTAGGCCCCAGTTTTTTCGAGGGTTGGGGTGACTTTAGGAACTTGGTGGATAGGTAGGCCATATCCCCCGCTTGGAACGTCGGTTGTTGGCGCCGGTGCTTGTCGGCCTGCTCTTTGTAGGCTGCCTGTGCATCCTTCAGCGCCGCCGTGATTATTGGCCATGATTCCGCGATCTTCCGTCCCCAGTCGCTAGCGTCCACCTGGGGTTCCGGGGGTTGAGGTAGCTCCGGTATGGGGACGAAGTCGCGCCCCGAGACTACTTCGAACGGAGTTTTCCCCGTGCTCGTGTGGACGGCGTTGTTGTATGCGACTTCGGCGAACGGGAGCAGTTCAGCCCAGTCGTCTTGGTGATAGTTAGTATATGAGCGTATGAATTGCTCTAAGGTGGCATTAAGAACCTCTGTGGCTCCGTCCGTCTGGGGGTGCCAGGCCGTAGATAGGGCCTGTTGGGTCCCCGTCAGCTTTAGGAAGGCCCGCCAGAATTTGGAGGTGAACTGTGTGCCCCTGTCGGTCACCACACGTGCAGGACATCCGTGTAGCCTGTACACGTGGATGAGGAAGAGTTTGGCTAGCTGTTGTGCGGATGGGACCGACGTGCAGGGGATGAAGTGGGCCTGCTTTGAGAAGTAGTCCTTCACCACCCAAATGGCCGTTTTCTTCTGGCTGGGTGGGAGGTCCACTATAAAATCCATAGAGATTGCCTCCCATGGGCGGGAGGGTTCTGCCACCCGTTGTAATAGCCCCGCGGGTTTGCCTGGTGCCCGTTTGGCCCTAGCGCACGTTGGGCAGGACGCTACGTATGCTTTCACGTCTCGCCTGAGCGCGGGCCACCAGAATTGACGCCGTGTTAGGTGTAGGGTCTTGAGGAACCCAAAGTGTCCCGCTTGTTTGGCATCGTGTGACCTATGCAAGATCGCCTGGCGTTGCGAGTCCGGGACATAGATTCTGCCTTCCCCCCATGCCAGGTCCTGTGCCATCGTTACCTTGTCGGGGTTTTCCAGGAACCAGGGGTCGGTTTTGAGGGCGGCGGCGAGGTCCGTGCGCATTCCCCCTGGTAGTTGCGGTTGGCTTCTTCTGGTCGTAGGTTGTCCCGCCGTCAGCTGCGCCGTAGAGTCGAGCTGCCTCCGAGCGCCGCTTCGGGTGGTCACGGCCATCCCCAGTTGCGAGGCGGATAGGACCGTCCCAATGGTGTCTGGGGCGGGCTCTTCGTCTTGGGGCAGTCGGGAGAGGGCTTCGGCCAGGAAGTTCTTTTTGCCCGGCATGAACTTCAGCTGGAAATTAAAGCGGCTGAAGAATTGGGCCCATCGGACCTGTTTTGGGCTAAGGCGTCTGGGCGTTCGTAGGGCCTCGAGGTTCCGGTGGTCGGTCCAGACCTCGAATGGTTGGGTGGCTCCCTCGAGTAGGTGTCGCCATGTCTCTAGCGCCGATTTTACCGCGAAGGCTTCTTTCTCCCAGACGTGCCATCGCCTTTCTGTCTCGGAGAACTTCCTTGACAGGTAGGCGCATGGTTTCAGGAGTCCCGTGGGGTCCTTTTGGAGCAGGATGGCCCCCAGGGAGAAGTCTGAGGCGTCGGCTTGGACCACGAACGGCCGTTCTGGGTCCGGGTGCGCGAGGATTGGCTCCGTGGTGAACAGCGCTTTCAGCTTGTTGAATGCGGTCTGGCACGCGGGAGTCCAATTCAACACTGTGCCCGGGTTCTTGGCGCGTCGGGTGTCCCCCACCCCTTTGGTTTTGAGGAGGTCCGTTAGGGGGAGGGCTATCTCTGCGAACCCCCGGGCGAATGACCTGTAAAAATTCGCGAATCCGAGGAAGCTCTGGAGTTGGCGTCTGTTGCGGGGGCGCTCCCAGTTTAGCACCGCCTCGACTTTTGCGGGGTCCATTTCTATGCCGTCCCCGGAGATTCGGTACCCCAGGTAGTCTAGGCGCGCTTTGTGAAACTCGCACTTTGTAGGCTTGGCATAGAGCTGCGCCCCTCTGAGCTTGTCAAGGACTTGCCTGACTACGGTCACATGTTCCTCGTGCGTTTTTGTGTAAATAAGGACGTCGTCGATGTAGACCAGGACCCCTTTGAACAGATGTTCATGCAGTACCTCATTGATGAGCTGCATGAACACCCCAGGGGCCCCCGCGAGTCCGAAGGGCAGCACTTTGTACTGGAAGGCGCCTAGGGGGCAGTTGAACGCAGTCTTCCATTCGTCCCCCTCCCTGATTCGGATGCGATAGTACGCCTCGCGAAGGTCCAATTTGGAAAAGACTTTGCCCGTGGACAGGTGGGCGAGCATGTCCTTCACCAGGGGTAAGGGGTATTTGTTGGACAGGGAAGCCGCGTTTAGGCCCCGGTAGTCGGTGCAGAGCCATAGGGTGCCGTCTTTCTTCTCCCGGAATAAGACGGGGGCTCCGACCGGTGAGCATGCTGGCTCTATGAATCCCCTGTCTAGGTTTTTATCGATGAACTCCCGGAGGGTTGCCATCTCCTTCGGGGTCATCGAATAGATCTTTGGTCTAGGTAAGGGGACGTCGGGCAGTAGGTCGATCCGGCAATCCGTCTTGCGGTGGGGGGGTAGTTGGTCAGCTTCCGCCTCTCCGAAGACCTCGGAGAAGTCGGCGTATTGTTCCGGTAGGTCTGCTGTGGTAGCGGCGTTGTCCTGTGTAGTCGCCTCCGCTCGTCCTACAGTGGGGTTGGTTCTGCCCGCTGGAACTGGTGCCCGATACTCGCCGTCGCCGAATGTGAAGGTGCGGGTCTCCCAGTTAATGCGCGGGTTGTCGCGAGCCATGGCATCCCCAGGACTGCAATGGGCCGTCCGATGTGAGTGACGACGAACGATGTGCGTTCGGTGTGAGTGCCCATTTGCAGGGTGACCGGCTCGGTTTGCAGCGTGGCTGGTTTCCCTCCCGCTGTAGAGCCGTCCAGCTGGTGGAATGCCAACGGCGTGGGGAGGGGGAAGCAGCGGAGGTTGAGTTTGGCGACTAGGTCGGGGTGGATGAGGTTTTTTGAGCACCCCGAGTCCACTAGTGCCGTGGCCGTGGTGGCTCCGTTGCCGGCAGAGAGTTTGATTGCCGCCATTATTACGGGGCTTTCGTCGTTCCGTCGAGGTGGTCCGCGCTGCTGTCCCACCGCCTGCCTCGCAACGCGTTTCAGGGCAGGCGGGGAGCTTTTCCCGCCGGCTGGTCGGGGTCTACGTTATCCTCTTCCCCCCAGTAGGCGTCCCAGCCTTCCTCTGGTGTCGCTGTGGCCACGGTCATTCGGCGGTGAGGGGGCGGCCCCAGGTTGGGTGGTTTGGGGCTAATTTTCGGGGTGGGTTTAGGCGCACTGGTCGGCGGTCGGTTGGCGAAGCAATCCACCGTCTTGTGCCCTAGTTTGCCACACTTCCCGCAGGGCTCCCGATTGAATTTCTTTTTTGGGTATATGGGGCCGGCCATCCCCACGTGTGGTGCGGGTACCTTTTTGCCGGCATAGTTTGTGTCTTCCGTGGTTGTCATGAGGAAGGTGCGGTGCGCGTGTTCGGCTTTCCCCGCGAGGTGGATCCACCCGTGTAGCGTTTCTGGGTCATCACGGTAGAGGGCCCATTGGAGAACGTCGCGATTGAGCCCCCTTTTGAACATTTCCAGCAGGGTGGTCTCGGACCAGTCGCTGACCTTCCCCGCGAGGGCTTTGAACTCCAGGGCGTAGTCTGGGACCGTGCGTGTGCCCTGTTTAAGTCTTTGGAGTGCGCTTTTCGCCCTTACTTTGGCTAGGGGGTCTTCAAAGTAGTTTTTCATCTCATTGATGAAGGCAGGGAAGGTGGCGAGGGCGGGGGAGCTGGACTCGTACAGTTGGACGTACCAGTCCGCCGCCCTGTCTTGTAGTTTGATCGCCACGGCGGCGATCTTGTCGGCTTCTGAGTCGTAGGAGTGTCCGTGCCTCCCCATGAACTCCCTGGCGTTCGTTACGAAGAACGAGAGTTTCGTGGGGTTCCCATCGAAGATGGGGAAGTCCTTTGGGGCCCGGGCATTTTGCGCGGCCCTGCCTCTCGCTTCCCGGCCTGTGGTGTCGTCCGCCTGGGCCGTCTGCTGACCCTCCGCTGGCCCGTGGGGGTTCGGTGCTTCGCTCGGGGTGTGGGCCTGTGCGGGGATGTCGTTGGGTGGCGCGGGGGGCATAAGCGACTGGAGCATGGTCCGGAGTTCCGTCAGTTGGGCCCGCATGGCCGCGAGTTCAGCTCGTGCCTCCTCGTCCCCGGCCCGCGCCGCCGCTGGGGCCGGTTCCGTCGGTGCGTCGGCGGGGGTGGGTTGCCGGCGGGGTTCATCCTCCCTCTGCCGCTGGTCCGCTTCCTCCGCCGTCTGCTGGGTGTCTCCATCGTCCTCCTCCGTGTTGACCGCCGTTGGGCTGTCGCTCCACGCCCGTTGCTGGGGTGCGATGTGGGGCGCGGGGTCCTCCGCTGGTTTCGGAAGGCATGTTGCTCCCTCCCGCGGTCGGGTTGCCTCCGTCGCCATCTCCCCTTGGGGTTGGAGCTGAGGCTCGGGTCGGGTGGGGTGGGCGTCCATGGCTCCGGGAGTCCGCGGTGCCTCTGGCCTTGGTCGGTCCTCCTCTGTCTCTTGCCGTGCGGCTCACCCTCCTTGCCCGCGTCGCTCCGGCTTCATCTTGCTGGTCTTCTCGCCGTCTATTCCTCCCGCGGCTCGTTGTCGTCCGGTGGGGCTTGGCGAGGCTGAGTTTATGACTCTCAGCTTTATGTCATGCGCTGCCTGCCTCTGAATAATGCACAGACACTGGTTCGATGGATCAGGCTCTGGTTTATTCACAGCGCAGTTACAGCGCCGGAAGAAAAAAGCTGAGAGTGACAGGAGCGCGCCGATGCGGGGTTTAAATACCCCGCGCCGGTCAGCGCCCCCTCACTTGCGGTCACGTCACCCCCCTTTGTCCAATACGTTGCCCTGCCGGTGGGTGAGGGGTTGTGAGGCCCCGCTGGCGTTCCGGGATCGCCCATCATCGGGTTTTCTATTCATCCGGTGATTGCTGTCAGCTGGGCGATCTCCGTTGTATTGGCGCTGATGGCTTGGGTGTGCTCCGTGATCCGTTTAGTTATTGTTTGTTGGCCGTTAGTCGTTGTGAGTTGATGGCTACTTATCTTGAGCCCCTTCTCCTATTTCCTTGCTATTGTCATGTGTGCCATTGCGCTGATGACTTCAGCTCAACGGCACTCATGACATCCATGCTGTGAAAACACTATGTACCCTTAATGCTTTAAATAAACTGCAAGACAGGAACTTAAGTTTGTGCAAAGTCTCTATGCATTGTCTTACTGAGGTAGAACTGTAAATTATAATTCTGTTCCTCCCAGGAACACGTTACCCTTCTTAATATACCATTTTAGTGTTTACCAACGATTTTGTTAGATAAATTCAAAAAAGAGCAATGCTTGGAATAATAGTCTCTAATTAAAATCTACAAAGCTCATCCTCAGTAATGAGGATAATAATGCCATAGCTCCCACCCTCTGGAATAAGCTACCCCCAGAGATAAGGGAAGCCCCGCTCTCCTGGCCTTCCAAAAGGGGCTCAAGACGTGGCTGTGCCACCTCGCTTGGGGTGGAAGGGGGGACAGTTCGTCGTGGGGGTGGCTGGCACCTTGACGCAGCCCTGGGAAACTTTAACAAGGTTGTGATCCTACCATCTTGGGTTTTAGATTTTATATTTCAGAACTTTTATTATATTTGTATATTTATATTTTACAATGTATCTTTTTAATTGATGTTTAATTTTTACTGTTTTAATTCCTCTCTAAACCGCCCAGACTCATTTTTTGAGATGGGCAGTGGAAAAATATACATAAATAAATAAAAATAAATAAAATGAATGAGAAAAAGACTGGAAAAGAGCTTTTGAAACAATATAAGTAGACTGAATAAGCACCCAGTACTTACAAATTTATAACCCCATCTAAGTTTTTAGGACAGAAAGTTTGGGAACTCTTCTCTTGCTTCTGTTGACTCTGTCCCAGCTGAACAAACCTATGAACAGAGATAGAACAAGCACAGTGGGAAAAGGACTTTCTGAAATAATGAAAATAACGTGTCTCTTGCAGACTTTGTAAGAGTCATACATCACTAAGGGACATCAAGGCCAGTAAGAGTCATACATCGGTAAGGGACATCAAGCTGCACATTAAGAGCAGTTTGAAAATACTTTCCTTGAAGTTAATTTGTGAGTGAGTAATGGAGGAGTTGAAATACTTTTAGGCTAGTGTAGTGACTTTGAGGCTTTTCATAGCTTTCTTTCACTAAAAGCCAAATACATTTTATTCAAAGAGTCACAAAGTATATACAACCATTTACTAATAACATGCTACTGTACACTGGTAGGACATTTATTTATTTATTAGATCTATAGCCTTCCTTTCATCCAGGAGCTCAAAGCAGTACACAGGGTACTCTTTCCTCATTTTTTTCCAACAACAACAACCCTGTAAGGTAAGTTGGGCTGAAAGAGTATATATCCTACATATATAGATATATGGTCTGTGCTCTTTCCCTAGATTTCATCTAGCGAGAATGAGAGAATTGGAGAAATCTTTACACGCCATCTAGTCAAATGGCTTGTTGGAGTAGAATCAATACCTGAAAACTTAGATATCACTGAGTAATTGGCTTCAGTGAGGCTTACTACTGAGTAGGCCTTACAGTACTGAGCAGTACTATGCTCTACTTCCATGCCATTACATCACCAGGCTTACAAATCCCAGCATTAGCAGAAAGGTACAATTGCTGGTGGAGTCTTCCTTACTCTTTTCCGTACGTTATTGTGAAATCCATAGATGATACAGGGATTTGCACTTAGTAACAAGAAATAGTAGACAAGGTGAATGCTGTGCCCTGCAAAAGATGGCAGAGCTTAGTATCACTTGCCAGGCTTTTGCTGCAGTAACACTGCATTTAAATCTTAAGCCAAAACCAGAGTGGCTAGCATATTGGATTTAAGACTGGGGAAATCTGGATTCATTCATTCATTTATTTATTAAATTTATATCACCGCCCATCTCCCCCAATGGGGGATTTAGAATTGCATTTGGCAGTGCAACTAATTGTGTGATCGACCTTGCTTTATAGTGTTGTTTTAAATAAAAAAATTGGGTAAGGGTGATGATGATAACTACCATCTACATTTTTTAACCTCCAAATTTCCTTGGAGGTAAAGGAAGATTAAAAAAAATACTGGAGTTTATTTTATAGATACACAATCAAAACAACTTTTAGCAATCTATAGACCAACCTTTCTCAACTTTTTGACCCTGGAGGAACCCTTGAAGTATTTTTCAGGCCTCAGGGAACCCCTGCACATTCAGGCTCAAATATAGGCCAGAAGTTCCAAAATCATTATATTTGTTTCATGTGTGGGCCTGTATCTATGCATTAACAGTGTTTTTAAACTAAAAATAATGAAACTTACCTCTTTAATGTGAAGTTGCCTGAATTTGAAATAATTTTTAAATAAATTGTGATCTCCCAAGGGACCCCTAGTGACCTCTTGTGGAACCCTAGGGTTCCATGGAACCCTGGGTGAGAAACCCTGCTATGGACACTAACCTAAGAGAAATAAGCAACCAGGGAATTGGGAACTCACTGAAGCAAGTGGAATGTAAACGTGCGTAATTCTGATTGGAACATGTCCACTTTCTTTCATGTTTCAAATGTTGATGTTTGCTCTCTATTGGCATTAGCAAGATAGTAAGAAAACTCACCTTATGTATATGCCGAGATCATCCTCTGAAGGAGATTCTGAAAGATTAATCCCATAGACATCTTTTGTAGGTTGCACTACATTCTGAAACAAAGCAAGACAAACTCTTAGGGGCAATATGTCTTGGACTGTAGGTTTATTCAAATATTTGAAAGAATACAATTTAAAAATCAGCAATAACACACACACACACACCAAGAAAAACAATGAAATACAACAGACTCAACAGCAAAGCAGAGGCACAAGGCCTGCTTAGCCGTCAGAGTGCTTCCCAAAGATGTCACCTTTAAATTCAGAGAAAGAGGAAGGATGCCCTTGTCGTTTTCTTTTTTCAAATTAATCAACTGTTATTGCATAATACACCTGAGAGCTGAACGTAAGGACAGAATTCAATCATTAGTAAATGTAATATACACCATAATCATGAGAAGGACTGAGTATAAAACTAGCAATACAGAAGTTCCGTAATGCAACTTTTGGGTGTGACAAGACTTTGATTGCAGTATATAATTGGGGCTACTGTCTCAAAAAGGGTATGATATTGCTAGGAGATATGCTCAAAAATGGCCACGTAATTATGAAAATAATTTTAGAAGGCAAGAAGAAATGTGACAGCTTTAACCATGCTAGCTTTTAAAAAAAGGCATCTGACGTGTGTCTATGTATGTGTGTGGGGGGGTGCATATACAGCATGTTATGCATGATGTGACACAATATTCTTTCCCACAGTATCAGCAATATCAGAATTCAAAGTCATCCACTGAAGCTAAGTGCAAGGAAAACCAAGGCCAATAAAAGTAGTTCTTGTGACAAACCACGTTGTACAGGATATACGTCTAAAAAGAGCATGACAATGTCTTACAAGTTTGCCCCGTGCTAGGTGTTTTCTCCCAACACTTATATCCGGCATAATCTCTTTTTATTATAACAGTACATTATGTCATGAGTAAGGATGGCGAGCAGGGGGCTCTCACCCAGACTGTCAAGCGCATGCGTAGCACTGAGGAACTGTTCAGCCATTCAAAGAGACACAGATCGGGACCGCCTTAACCTTTGGGGTTTATATGGCTGGGTTTTCCCACGCTTTCTCAGTTTGTTAGGATTCTTGTTAAGTACTACTAATAAATATTAGAGACCAAGTCCTCGCCTCAGTGTGTTTCCTGGTAATCAGGACACATTAAGCTGTTATAATTAGCTATCACTTTTATCATTCAGTTTTGGAGTTCCTGGGTTCAGATTCTAGTAATTTTTTGATTTTGCTGGCCAGACGACTGAACAGAGTATCTTGCTTGACTGGGCAAAAGGATCATCAGCCTCTCCTAATTATCGGCTTTCACTTACTTCTGCAAAACTTGTGAGAACGTTGCTACAAAATGCATCCTGTTTAATACTTTGCTCTTCTTATTCATCCCTTGTAGCAACAGGGCAGAGCCCATAGGATAAAAGGGGGGAAGGCTCAACCTTCCTCTCCTAGAAGGCCTCTGGATTGTACACACCCCGGCCACCTTCTTGCTGTAGCATAGCTGAAGGTAGTTACTGCTACCATCGCCTATCTTCCACAGGGATGCCTTTACCTAGAATCCCTCCCACTTAACCTTCCTGTGTGGAAGAACCTCACAGCCTGTTTGTTTTACTGGCAAGTGATAAAAAAAGAAAGAAGCTGATAAAAATGAAATACAATTTCTAATGCCACCTCCTGTATCAAGAGGAGTGTGACTAGGGAAAAGCAGTCCCCCACCTTCTTTAGAGACAGAGCAATCTCACAAGAAATAAACTACTGTATTTCTTTAGCTTTTTTTTAAAGGGGGAAAAAGTGGATATAAAAATTATTTAAGGCACAGGTAAAACATTCAGCGGCAAATATAGAGCCATTCAGAACAGACAGAACATCAGAAAACGACCTCTCACAACTCTGTAAAAGTCTATTAAAGTTCTGGACAATCACAAAATATAGTTGGTTTGAACTCTGCTCCATAAAGGTTCCATGTTGCATAAAAGCACACAATTTATTGACTATGAACAGAGAGCTTTAATTTCCAAAATAATAATCAGCAGAGATAGTAAATTAAGCTTCAACACCACACAGAAAAAGTAATTCTTAGCTAACCTTTTCCTAGATTAGCCTTGCAGCATACATTACCTCAGTGTCAATTTTGCTCTGCAGAAATTGTGTTTCCTGCAAATTTCTGTTTCAGGCTGAGGCTGAATGGAAATAGTAAAGCCTACTGGTTCCCAGCCTTTTGTCTAGCAATTTCTGCTCCATTGTTAAAAATACCAACCATGTTTCTCTCCAGCAGAAAGGAAGGGAGACCTCCCTGCATACATGCTCCCAGCCACACCTCAGGGAAGTATCTTTCATTAGGAATATTCCTCTCGAGACCAAGTTGTATACTTGGTATATCTGGGTTTGCAGTCAACAGTCCAGAGACCTGTGAAGGCTGGTTGGCTTCACAACATACCTTTTCCAAAATAATCTTTGTCATACCTAAAGATTTGGCTTCATTAGTTTATACAGGGAATTCCTCATTAAAACTTTCTTCATAGGCAAGATAGCAATTACACAGCTACCTCTTGTGTTTTCAGAATCTTCGCATGTTTGATATTTATAGGCTGTGGTCAGATGGACCTTACAGAGCAGGTTCTTCTTACGTTTTTATGCTGTTTTTTTGCTTCAATCACTCCCTAAAGTTTTTTTCCCCCTGTAAGACATAGTTAGACAGCCTCTGTCCTACAAAGCCAGCCCATCTGGCTCCTGACCTCAAGTAAGACCTCTATACCTCCTCTCAACCCTCCATCCACACTTCATTTGTTATCATATGCAGCAACAGATGCATTTGCTCCAACTAAAGTACTTGCAAGCATGATTGCCTTGGCTATCCTATGTTCCTCCAAAGAAAGTTGCAGTGTGAATGAGACTGCATGCCTATTCCCACCAAGTACCACAAGCTGGAATGCTTGATGCACAGCTACAGTATCTCAGTCACCCTCCAGCTTCCTCACAGAAGGCAGGCAAGGGACCATCAAGATTGAGAAGAGCTGCAAACATGGCTGTGGCAGGACAGCGCAATTTCCAGGCACTTCTGTCATTTCAAAGTGGTTTCAGAGCTAGGCAATGTCATCAGGGGCAAAAGCATGAATTTGTATCTCTCACCCCAATGATATTAACTAGCCTGTGCAAGGGCAGTGAAAAAGAATTAAGCTATTGGGTTTGATCTGTTCCCTTAGCATAAAAGAAGATGCTGGTTAGAATGCATGTGCTTGCCTGAGACATGTTGTTGTTGTTGTTGTTGTTATTTATTAAATTTATATCACCGCCCATCTCCCCCAATGGGGGACTCTGGGCGGTTTACAATAAAATAGCACTAAAAACATAACCACATAAAAATTACCATTAAAATATACATAAAAACAAATGTAAAATCCAAGTGGAGATGGAACACAATCACTAAGCGGTGCTATGGCGGCAGCCATCCCCAGGTGGAGCTATCACCCTCCCCCTCCCAAGCAAGGCGGCAGAACCGGGTCTTCAGTTTCTTCTGGAAGTCCGGGAGCAAGGAAACCTGTCTCAACTCTGGGGGCGAGATGTTCCAAAGGGTGGGCGCCACTGCAGAGAAGTCTCACCTCCTGGACCCCGCTAGATGGAATTCCTTTGCTGATGGGTTCCGTAGCATGCCCTCCCTGCCTGACCGGGTGGGACGGGTCGATGTTATGGGCACGAGACGGTCCCTCAGGTATGCTGGCCCCATGCCATGTAGGGCTTTAAAGGTGATAACCAACACCTTGAATTGGACCCGGAAGCAAACTGGTACCCAATGCAGCTCGCGTAACAGTGGTGTCACATGGGCTGATTTTACAGCCCCAATAACTGTCTGTGCAGCCGCATTCTGGACCAGCTGAAGCTTCCGAATACCTTTCAAGGGTAGCCCCATGTAGAGCACATTGCAGTAGTCTATATGGGAGATGACAAGGGCATGAGTGACTGTTCGGAGGGCATCTCGGTCCAGGAATGGGCGTAGCTGGCGCACCACTCGAAGATGTGCAAAGGCCCTCCTGGCCGCGACTGCCACCTGCTCTTCGAGCAGGAGTCATGAGTCCAGGAGGATCCCCAGGTTCCGCACTGGTTCCGAATGGGGCAGTGCCACCCAATCCAGAACCAAAGATGACAACTTCCTAGAACCCGAGGGGCCATCAATCCACAGCCACTCTGTCTTACCAGGGTTCAGCTGAAGCCTGTTGTCCCCCATCTAGGCCCTCACAGCCCCCAGGCACCTGGAAAGGGTGGAGACCGCATCACTTACTTCACCCGGATGGAGATATATAACTGGGTATCATCAGCATATTGATGATACCTCATCCCATGGTGATGGATGATCTCACCCAGCGGTTCATGTAGATGTTAAATGGTAGAGGAGAGAGTACCGAACCCTGCGGCACCCCACAGTGGAGGGGTCGAGGACCGAATCTCTCCTCTATCACCACCGATTGGGAACGGCCCTGGAGGAAGGAGGTGAACCAGTGCAAAACTTCACCGCCCACCCCCAACCCCCTGAGCCGCCCCAGAAGGATACCATAGTCAATGGTATCGAAAGCCACTGAGAGGTCCAAGAGAGCCAGGATGGATGCACTCCCTCCATCCCGCTCCCGCCAGAGATCATCCATAAGTGCGACCAATGCAGTCTCCATCCCATATCCTGGCCTGAAACCTGACTGAAAGGGGTCCAGATAATCTGTTTCCTCCAAAATTCTCTGGAGCTGCAATGCAACCACCTTCTCAACCACCTTTCTCAAGAAGGGAAGGTGGGAGACAGGGCGAAAATTTCCCAGTATAGTAGGGTCCAAGGATGGCTTCTAGAGGAGGGGGTACACCAGCGCCTCCTTAAAGGTAGCCGGAAACACCCCCTTCCTCAAGGATGCATTAACCATCGCCTGGACCCAACCACAAGTCACTTCCTGGGCTGATTTTATCAGCCAGGAAGGGCATGGGTCAAGCTGACATGTGGTTGCATTCACAGTCCGGAAGTGGAATCCTGTCCACTTCCTCAGGAAGTTATCTAGACATCAGTTGTTACACCATATCTTATAGCCTATGGAGAGACAGTATCTGAACATTTGGATGCCAGAGAGCAAGGACAAGAGCTTCTTTTCTCCATTTCACCCACAAACTCTTATTTCTACCTTTGCAATAGGGCAGCATCTTCCAGCACACCTGAAGGACAACTTTTACAGGGACAACAGGTATCAATAGAATCAAAGGAATCCCCAAAATACTTCAGAAAAACCCTAAGTTAGTGGGGGGCTAAGACCCCGACTAACAACCAAATGAGGAGAGAACATGTCCAATTAACCAGGTAATTCTGCAGTGGAATGGAAGAGAAGAAAATTAATAGAACCTCAGGAAAGGGTGAAATGCAAAACCGAATCTTACATGACTAGCTATCTAAAACCCTGCATAGGAGTTCTCTGCATTTCAAAATTCTGATGCAGGTTCTTCTTTTTAAAAAGGGGTTCGTGTTCTCACATTCTAGAAAAAAAATAGGCTGGGCTACTTGAGAATTTTAAGGTCTCTGAACAGAAATACTGTAAATATACTACATGATCTGGAGTTAAAATGTTGTAGACACCTTCCTTTTAGGAAGGGAAACATGCATCTCTGAATATTATATAGAAAAAACTAGATGCTACTTCTAAGATCTCCAGTAATTTTATTGCATTTCAAAAGGGACTATCATTTTTTAAAATAAGTATAAATTGGTTGCAATGTTACATTACAGTGCATGTGACAACGTAATAAATCTTAACATTACCCAAATAATTTTGTGGGAGGGTTTTTTTGCCTTTTTAAATTACTGGAACAATTATTTTTATTATCTATCTTTGCCTCTTGTATTTTCCCATAAGCTCCCTGTGACTCACTTTTTTCTCCAGTTACAAATGTGAAAGGCAGAGAAGATGAGCTAGCCAGGTAATGGAGCAAGGTTAATTTTGTACCATGCTGTCTGGAACAGATAGCTACTTAAGTGGGAAAGAACTGGCCAGAGTTCATGGCAAGCCAACAGCCAAGCAAGCAGGAGAACAATGATCTAACTGAGTTCAGGACATAACATTTCAGGATGGGTAGGAAAAAAATTGTAGCAAAATGACTGCATCTTGTGGACCTTCTCAATAGTGCCTTCAGGCCATAAGATCTGTGGTGAAAGGTAAAGCAGCCTTCAAGAAGAAGGGGAGAAAAGAAAACATAAATATGAAAAACGAAGCAAGAAATAACTAGAAGAAAAAAGAATAAATATAAGAACATAAAGGTCAGAAGGGAATAAAAGAATAAGTCATATCCAAGAACACATTCCAGAGGTATACTGTTATGGTGATTGAAAAGGAATTGAGATGGATAAGCAGGAACAGGACATGTAACATATGGATTTATAAAGAACCCTTTCTTCATTTGTGTGTGTAAAGAATGCTTCAATCCACAAAAGACTCTGGTTAGTAAATAACACACCAGTGCTGTTCCTTTCTTCTTTTTTCTGATCTAGTACTTTTCATTACACATCTACAGTCAGCTTTGTTCATATTGGGAGCATTTGTATGACATACTTAATCATAAGTGCTAGTTAGCACACATGCCTCTGGCTGCTGTTCCCATCTGAACAATCAACTTAATTCTAATTCTTCATGGTTGCTTTTCAGTAAAGCATGTAAGCATAATGCTGGATGAAGGATGGATTACCAAGCTACAGCTGTGTTCTCTGGATAGCTCCAGCTAGAAACATCTTCATCTTGCTTCTGACCAGCACATGTAACTTTAAACAAACCATGATCAGTTAATTTCTAGTCCAGTTAATTTGCTAAGGGTGGGGGAAGAGTGGCTCCAAGAGCATTAAGGTAAAGGTAAAGGTTTCCCTTGACATTAAGTCCAGTCGTGTCCGACTCTAGGGGGCGGTGCTCATCTCTGTTTCAAAGCCGAAGAGCCGGCATTTGTCCGTAGACACTTCCGTGGTCATATGGCTGGCATGACTAAACAGACGCCGTTACCTGCCCGCCGAAGCGGTACCTATTAATCTACTCACATTTGCATGTTTTCAAACTGCTAGGTTGGCAGGAGCTGGGACTAGCAACGGGAGCTCACCCCGTCACGCGGATTCGAACCACTGACCTTCCGATCCGCAAGCTCAGCGGTTTAACCCGCAGTGCCACCGCATCCCTTCCAAGAGCATTAGGGCCACTTAAATGGGACATAATATATTTTTATCAATAGTCAGAATTCCAGCAAAAAGAAAAAAAATTAAATGGTCACAAAACTACTCTGCTCAACATACATAATTTACTATTACTCAATTTAGGGCATTTCCAGTAATTGACAATATATCAGAGCAGTGACAGAAAAGAATCTTGCAAAATCCTTTATAGACTCAGAGTACTGGTCTCATAGCAGAGGGATAAAATCCTCCAGTCTATCGAGACATCTATCTAGAAGAGGAGTAGTGACATTTGGGCAAAGATTGGAGTAAAAGGATCAAGCGTATCAGCACATGTGTTGCCATCTCAATTTCTCCAATTTCGGCAGGACATAGCAATTAAGCTTTGGGGATGTATCATACTTCCTCTCCAAAAGTACTCAGGGTAAAGAACTGAAATGGACCAACATACCCAACTCTTTTGGGGTAGACGGGCAGTAACAACATTTGAATAATAAATAAATAAATTTCAGATTGCTTTTGATATTGTGTGTAAGAAGGATCCCACAAATAATCTGTAGGAATGTAGATCTTCCCATTCATTCTCAATGTATAAAATCTAGCCATGAAAAATCAGAGGTAAAAAAACTAGCAATGAGAAAGAGTTCAAATCCACACCTCCAAAGAGACCATATCATTTTTCCAGGTGAAGCGATTGAAATATTTAATCTTCCATGCTATATACCCCACTCAACCTCCTCTTTAGCATTTAAAAGGGGAAATAAACTTCCAAATTTAAATTTAACTTAAATTTAAATAAATCCCAGTCCTCCCATGAAGCCCAAATTTGAGGGCATGTCAGGGCAATTGGCGAAGAAAACCACGCTGAGTTGGAGTGCAACTCTAGCTCCTTTTATTGTTTCTACCATATACAGAATCTTGGCGGACTAAAGGTTCCCTGAGCTAAAGGGAAAAATACTCTTGGGAATCTAAGGCAGGGCTAATCTAAGTTTCTTCCTTGGCCCTCCCACGCTCTCCAAGCTGTGCAAGCTGTAAGAACATTTATCAGCCTGGAATGTGCTCTCTTCTCCCCCAGCTCCGAGCTCCATCACAGGGCATCTGCTTCATATAAGAACAAGGTCTGGCCTTGACTTGTTCTCACTAACTATAATTTGAATATATTACAGTTCCCCAAATTTGGGGATCACAAGAAGTCCATATTAATGGAAAACTAAAAGCAGAAGCATTTGATCTCCTAGCAATTTAAAATTGGAAAGGAGAGATTAGTGTGTAAGAAACATGTACAATATTAAAATTAAAGACACAGAGCAGCCAGAATCATAAAACATCATTAACCACAGCCAGGAGACAGGCACCCAAACACACTCGGGGCCCCAAGTTCAGGCACAAAACCAAGTTTTCAAGGCCTTGTGGAAAGCCAGCAGAGTCAGGGCCAATCTGATATGCCAGAGGGCAGGCACCATGGCAGAAAAGCTCTCCTGTTGGGCCCCACTAGCTGACATTCCTTACCAATGGGACCTGGAGCATACCCCTCCTGCTGGATTGGGTAGGATGGGTAGAAAGAACTGGGAAGAGATGGTCCTGTTAACTCCAATGTCTCCTTAAAAGTTATAATATACTTTCCAGAATTAGCCAATTGAACAAGCAACTCAACTCACTGGATGACAGTATTGGTATTCTTTGGGAACCAAGAGCCAGTCTGTGATCCAAGAGATGTGCAAAAGATTGAAGGCACATAGCCTGCAATATGAGAAACTGAACCTCAGTATTCTCCACAACATTAGTAGAATAATGTGGTGCAGCTGCTTGAAGATATAACCTGGTTGGATCCGAATCATGATCCTCAGATTTTATGAAGGAGTCCTTCCCTACAGTATATTCTATCACATTATGTTCAAGCATGGCTCATAGAGTCAATCTGGCCAGAAGCACAAAATTCCTCTTGTATATCACATTTTGCAAGACAAGGCACATTTTGATCTTTGACTGTCCAATCAGTTGTGCTCTGAAGTTTTCCTTGTAAAATCTTAAATGTCTAGGTTGTGCTGAAACAAAATTGCTAAGATGCCTCATCTTATTGTGTTTACATATCTTCATTAACATCACCAGATATTGAAGCATTATAATGGTAGTGAATCAGTCTGCACAAGGGTATCATCTGGCTAAATTAGTATTCCTATTTGAAAATGTGGTATTAAGCTATATTTCTATATTAAGCCAATATTCTATTAACCCATTTTTCACTCCTGGCTGAATTACCTAGTTTAATTTAAAGCGCTGATACATATCAAGTACTTCACAGTATATTTTCTGCATGAAATCTAATCAGTTGCACAATCTCTCTTAAAATTGCTTTTTAAGTACTCCATCTGTTTCTGAGGTCCCGCCTCAAGGTTTTTGTTCCAGTTTTTTATTTTTCTGATGCCTTTATTTCTTAGCAAAAAAATGTCTCTAATGCACAAAAGAAATCATGTGTGTAAGCCTTCAATACATATTGAATACAAAGCAGAAGAGCAAGTATACAAGTGTGTCCCTCTTCATGGCACCCCAATTTCTTACTTCCGTTATTTTGGTATTGTCTCCGGTATCTGATATTTTCACTGGTGTCGAACGCTGAGAGGTAGCACCCTCATCTTCTTTATCAGTTCCAGAATCATCCTCAGAACTGCTGGACACAGCCTCCTCGCTGGGGGGCGGAGGAGCACTAGCAGCCGTTTTACGTTGCAGCACCGTTTCTTCTCGGTTGCTTTTGTTCCTGAGGAAGGACAGAACTAAGAATTCAAGAAACAGATAGCACTGGAAGGGCAAGAAGAGAGACAGTCTTCTTCTTTTCCTTTTGTTAATTGATACTGGGTTTTTCTCCCTTGATATTTCGTTTAAGTCAAAGGTACACAATTTTTTCAGGCCACACTTAACCTTTGAGTAGCATGTCAAAGGTCACACACTGAAAAATAATAGGTGGGCAAGAACCATACCAAAATCTGACTTAATTTCATTTAAATCTCATTAAAATTCAACAGTTAATCCAGGCACTAAAATTAACACTAGTTAATTTCTTATTTTCTCTTCTGTTCTGAATAACATTAACTTTTGATAAACTTTGAAGACATGTGAGCATTCACCCAAAGCTTTTGAGGCTGCCTGTCATCCAGATTCTGTATATCTTTGAGACAGTGGGCATGGGAGTGAAAATACCCAATCCCTTTTCTCTTAAGAGAGTTGTATTTCCCTAACCTTAACAACAGCAATGTGGGCCTGAGGATATCCTAGGTACGAAAGAACTATGGTTTATGTTAATTGTTAAGTAAAATAAATAAAAAATGAATATGGATGGTGGTTGTGGGAAAACATTCATTCAGAATGGAGGTTCTGGGAAGGGAGCATGTGAACCTCTGGGATTGCTTCCAATCTCTCACCAATACTTTTTTTTATAATGAGAATATGGTTAATGCCACTTATCCAAAAGGGTAACAAAATATCCAGCTCACAGTTATGGCCACTAGGAAGAGGAAAGCTCATAGGATCAAGGGAGAGAACATGTTGTCCAGTACCTAATGTACATTGCTATAATATAGCTGAAGACAAGGGTGAGTAATTATGGGCTTTTTTTTCTCCCAAAGGTGCAAGATAGATACATTATGCATTGTTTTGTTTCCCACTATTACCTGCTAGGGGCTGGCTTTACTAGGAATTGTGCAGTATACAATTTTGTCAAACAAACGAACCAACATCCTTAATGTAGCTTTCATTTCACCTAAAATCACCACAAGCTTGTCTGGGGATGATTTGGGCTTGGGCCTTCCTCATGCTTTGAATTACATTTCCTGCAGACCTTGTGATGTGGAGGAGTACAAAGATAAGGAATGCAAGAACCATGAAAAGAAAAAAAGAAAAGTCAGAATAACCCTGTTTTGGCTCTGTTTGGTATAAGAGGTGGCAGAGGGATATTCTGACAAGTTTTTATGATAGTACACACTACAATAGTACAGTAGCATCCCGAAATCCTTGCTGTTTCTGTTTCCTGACCTGTCTACCTCAAAGGGTTGACACTGATATATGCCATGATTAGTGTCATGAGTAAGGATGGCTAGCAGGGGGCTCCCATCCAGACTGTTAAGCGCATGCATAGCACTGAGGAATTGGTCAGCCATTCAAAGAGACACCGATCAGGACCGCCTTAACCTTTGGGGTTTATATGTCCGGGTTTTTCCCACGCTTCTTCAGTTTGTTAGGATTCCTGTTATGTACAAGCAATAAAACATTAGAGACCAGTTCCTTGTCTCAGCGTGTTTCCTGGCAGTTAGGACAATTAGCTTTTTAAAAGGTCCTTAAACACATGTTTTAATCGTTATTTCAATTATTGTATTTTTTCATTTGTTTTTATTAGTTTTAACCGTTATTTGAACTATTTTTAATGTCTCGAATTTCAGTGTGTATTTATTTATTTATTTGTTTAATTTTTATCCCGCCTTTATTATTATTTTTATAAATAACTCAAGGCAGCGAACATACCTAATATTTTTTCCTCCTCCTATTTTCCCCACAACAGCAACCCTGTGAGGTGGGTTGGGCTGAGAGAGAGGGACTGGCCCAAGGTCACCCAGCCGGCTTTCATGCCTAAGGCAGGACTAGAACTCTCCTGGTTTCTAGCCCAGCACCTTAACCACTAGACCAAAGTGGCTGTCTTGTAAACTTTTATTTTCATGTAAACTCTCTTCTCTTGTAAACTGCTGAGAGACTAGTGGTTAGTAGTATTCTAGGTTAAATAAACCATTCAAACTTGAACAAGAAAAAGGGGGGCGAACCCTCCCTGCAGTCTCCCCAGATATGCCTCTAGATTAAGAGATTGGGAACATTATAGCTGCAGTAAGACACTACACACAATGCACCTTTGAAAGAGGCTCCATGAATGTCTCCATAAAATGGAATGCAATGCTTTGATCCTTTTCATTTGCCAGACTCTTTGGTCCTCTGAGGCTAAATTCTGTTAGACTTTTCGTTCCAGCTACAACTACAGTTTGTTCTGTCTCTGAACCACTTGGGCCTTCATGTCATCTATGACTTTGAGTACATATTTTAATCTGAGGTGCAAAAACATTAGGAAACAAGTACCCAATTAAAATGGCTTTTAATGTTTAGATTATCAAGTCAAGCTCTACAAACAAAGGTAAGAGCAAAGGATGGCTTTCAAAAGGCTTTGTTAGCTGAACTGAGTCATTTGCCAACACTTAATGTCCAGCCCTAGAAAATTGCAAACTAGTGAAGTGGTTAAATGGCTCCAAATCAAGATCAGAACATTTTGACTCTGTTATACTTAGAAAATATGATTGAAAGAGCAACGATCTGAAGTCTCTGAACTATTTCAAGGAAAAAAAATGCCATTGATCTATTCTATATGGGGCATGATATATTAGGTACAAAATATTACTTTAGATTCTCAGTACAGATAGTCTTATTGAACTCTTGCATACAATTAAAGTAATTACCTCCTTAAAAACATAAAAAGAATTTTGCTTTCAGCAAATGGATTTTTAGAGACTGAGGAGAGGGATGAAGAAAAAAAACTACCCTTATGTTCTTTTAAAGAAAGGGGTGATTAAAAACAAAAACAAGAACAGAATGGAAAAATTAAAGGTTTCTGAACAGATTCCTGGATGTACTCAAATGAAGCAGTAGTTCGTCCTGATTCAACAGTTATTAAAAGTAAACAATTTCACTGGGCACATTACAAAATATTCAAGCAAAACTGGAAAATCAACAGAGTTCGAAGATCCCTCTGCACAGAAAACTCTGTAACTGCAGCTGTCACAAGACCATTAACTCAATGCTATCATTGCAATTTCTGTAGATAGAGTTCTAGATTTGCTGTGAATTCTTGGCTGCTTAACGTACTATGGGAAGTGGTGGACTTGTCATGTGAACGTAAATCTTAGTAGGGACAGATATCTGCAGAAGTCATCCTTCCCAACACCACCTATCAGGCAGCGGTTGCTCAAAAGATTTACCATGCAAAAGGCGAGACACTTGGAACTAGTCTTTTCTTGCAGTCCAGGATAGAGCCAACAAGTATGCAGACTATACAAACTTATCTCAACCTACGGGCCTCCACATGTGTTGAACTGCAGGTTCCAAAATTAAATTCCTAGGGTACACCAGGTTGAGGAGGTTTATCTAAACTGCAGACATAAATTAAAATGCACACACATGCATTTGTGCTCTTGCTCATCTCTTGTTTCAACCGGATGGGACAGTAGTATGAATGAATGAATAACTTTATTGATTAGTCAAATTACCATATCAGAAAGTTGGGCATCAGCCACTATAAGATATAAAATATAAAATATGATACCATAAAGCAGCTAAAATACAGTAAAATTAGGTAAAATATACTATGGTAAGATAAAATACAGTAAGGTAAAATAGAGATAAAATTGTAAGATAAAAATGCAAGATATAATAAAACGAGAAATAAAATACAGAAACAATGTGAATTTAAATAAATTCATCACCTTCACATGCCACCCCAACGTGTTCTATAAATTGCGTTCTCAGTTGGACAGCCCTAGCTATAAACTTAACAGTTCTATTGACCACATATGTATTTGTGCCCTGGAGGAAGTAACACAGTCTTCTGGGACAGTAGTAACTGAAGGTTAATTTTCAAAAACATAACAGAACCAGTACCTCATAGCAACATTGGTAGCAAAACAGAATCTTAAATACACGGAGCTAAAGAGAGACATACTGTATGCAGAGCAGATCAGCAAACACAAGTATATCATTAGAAATGCAAAAGACTGGAAAATAACCAGAAAAATCAGGGGTATAGTAAATTTGATCAGTAAATTTACAATTTACCTGAATAACTTTCTGCTTTTTTATTTTAGAAACCAAACATACTTTTATAAACAAGCCAAATTATTCATAATTTATTTTATTGATTTTATATCTATAAAAGGCATTAAGAAATAAGAATTGCATATATTACCATCTGCAAGATCTGTTGCTTTAAAATGAGTGGACAACTTGCAGCCTGTGGATCACAAGCAACCAGAAAGTGACTTCCAGTGGGGATCGTGGCGGACTGAGCAGCTGTGCCTGCAGGCTTAGCAGGCGGAGCTGACAATGTGGCAATTTTGGGGGGGCTCAGGCAGGTTTTCCTGAAGGCCAGAAATGTTCTCTGGATAAAAGAGAACACCTTTATCCCATCTGCCCTCTGGACGGCTGCTTGCAGCCAGAAGATCGCAAGCAGCCTTTCGCATTCGACTGGTAAGAGCTAGCTGGGAGGTGGGGCTGTCATCATTTTCCAAGCCTTAAAGGGACATTAAGACTGGCAACTCCATTTCTAAATCACTAAATTTATGGGTTTTTTTAAAGTATGCATAACCTAAGAAAGGCTTTCTACAGTGAGAAGAAGCTAGCTGTCTTGGTGTTTATCCTTATTTTTGGGATTACTTTTTTTTTAAAATCTTTTTTAAATTTTGGACTTCGTTTTCCTTACAAATATAAAGGAGGATTGAGAGTAGACAATTGTCTTCCTGTTATTATTTTTGTACTAAATTTAAGATATTAGCATTTTCCTACACATTGAATTGGCTGATTTGAACCTTCAGCTTTCTGTTTCTACTTTCCCTTGGAACTGTCTGCCTATCTCACTCTCGCTTGTGTAAATACATTCCAGAACTTTTTCATATCTTCGATTTTTGCTGGTTAAGCTCCTAGGGAGGCACCATGATCAGTATACTGCATGAGACATGGAAGATTTTAAACAGATTTTTTCTGACTTCTACCAAATTTTTATGCAAGCTATTCAGGACATCTCGAAAAATTTGAGGTCTAAAATGTGCCATCAGGTTGGGGATGTGGTGGATGAAATTGAGGAATTCAACAGTGATAGGAACGTTTCTTCTAAGAGTGAGTTCAGGATTTCTATTGAGATGCTGGATGAAGATAGGATAGTGGAGTTAGAGAAATTGATTTTCTGGTGGAATGCCATGAAAAAGAAGGGGTCATTATGTGTGGGAGGTGTTTTGAAGAGAAGCTGGAATTTTTGAGGTGGGCAGTTGGGCTGTTTGATTCTTTCAAAAGGACAGCTCTGCGCACATTGTGGGGATATGTAAATGCTCTGGTTTATTTTGAAGTGGGATAAAGGTTAAAGAATGTTTATCTGGATTGCTTTTAGGGTTTGGCTGATGTTATTTGCTTTTAAGGATTTGGATTAAGTTTATTAGGTATGAAAAGTGTTTATTTGGATGGTTTTAAGGATTTGATTTAAGGCCACTGTTTTGAATTGTTTTTGTTTCTTGGGTTTATTAAGATTAAGATTATTAAAACTGTTGTGCTATTAAGTATAATGGCAGACAGCGTATGTGCTTTTTAGTTTGATTCTTATTATAGTAGACAGAAATGTATAGAATAGTAGTAGGAAGGAAATAATTACATAAGTGCTATTTTGTGCGGGGGAGTTGTTTAGTGAGTTTATATGAATTTTTTTCTTTATTTTAATATGGGGGGAGTAACTGTACTTAGTGATTTTTATAATGTGCTAAAGTGAAATACTTCTAGAAGTAATGTGGTTTTGGTTTAATATGGAGTAAGAGATTGATTATGGAAATTTTTGTATATCCTTGCTGTTAAAAGTTGGAAGTCACACCTTTCTGTAATTTTGAAAAAAAAATAAAGTCTGTGTTTTCACACCTTTTTAGTTCTTTTTCTTTTTTTTGTAGTTTTTTATTTTTTCATAGCTTTTACCTTTATCTTGAAAGTTAATAAAATTCTTTTTTTAAAAAAAAGCAACCAGAAGGCCTTCTGCAGCTCACTAGCAGGTCACGAGGCTGAATTACACTCCAAACCCAGAGGACATTGTCTATCCCACATTAAAAATTCCTGCAATGTTCCATCTTTCTGAATAATCCTTCCTCTACCAGCTGCTTCACTGCCAAGCTCTTAGTCATTAACTGCCTTCCCTGAAGTGTGGCAAGACTTGGAGATAAGCCCAATTGGGGGAACAGGAATTACCTTTTGCTAAGACAAGATCTGGCTGGTGAGGTACTAACACAAAGAAGAAAGACAAAAACACAAGAAGGATGCTTAGCTGATTTGATATGATTTCTGCCCCCAAAATTGAAATGTGATAACCATGCAAGTTTTCCTAGGCAAATCAGCAAACATACTTATCTTTGATATAAGGAATTAACAGTAGAAACACTAAAAGGAAAGTTCATGCATCAAATGGCAATAAAACATTGGAGTTGTTCTGTAATTGCCAGATTGTTCTTCTTGCTTTTTACTTCCCCATTAGAAGAGAGTGTTTACTTATGGAAAAAAAAGACAGCACTGAATACACTCTGGCAGCTAGTTATACTACCACTATTTGGTACTACCTTAGTTTGATCTATGTAGGAGTCCAGAGGAAAAGGGAACAGCATAATTTCTCTGACAGAAGCAAAGACAGATACTGATCTCCTTTTGTGGGTTTTGCTAGCAGAAAGATGGTTTAAATTTATTAATCTACTCAAGATTTGGAAGCTGGAACTCCAGCCTTGTGCATGCATTTCACCCTGTGCCTAATCTGCTTATATTTTTTTAACACAAAAAAATTCATTGGTTCAATTCACACTGCATTCTGTCCCACATCAGTGCAACAGCAGATGATGTAAACACAGCTAAATAAATAAAGCAGTATTAAGCTTTTTACAGCACTTCTTTCCTTACCCCAAAACAGATTTTCCAGTTTCATCTGGTTTGCGTACAGTAAATGGGCTGGGATCAATGGGAACATTCTTGGGCATAAAATCTCTGAAGAAATATAGAGGAGAAAAAAAAATCAATAATCAAATGCAAAAACCTCTCTGAAGGTCAATGGACAACGTACTTCAGAAATAATTGTCATAAAAATGTAGCTTTTTTTCCTAAATAATTTAGACAAAAAATGCCTTTGTCACAGTTAAGTCTTGCCAGAAATCTATAAAACAAATTCAAATGAAAATAAAGCACGTATAACTAATATTATGGGGGGGTGTCTTTTTTTACATTCAAGTTAGGAAGTGATTTATTTATATTACTGGTTGGTCTGGCCATTTCCAACAACACTGTTTTCTACATGCATTAAATGGCATTCCTCTTGTTAAATAACCCAAACAGTGTCAAATTCACTTTTTGATAGCTGATTCACACAACCAACTTATCCCACACATGTATCTGCAAAATTCAAATATTTCAGAGTGTCTGTATGTTAGTGGATTCCTGCATAACTAGACTGGCTTATATATGCATTATAATGGAAACTGGGCAGAAATCAGTCTCCTTTGAAACTGGAAGTACAGAATATAGAATTCTGTGGAATTTAGCATATAATTTATTGAATTAAAAGAGAAATAGAATTTAATTTCTAACAGTCCATTGCCTCTTATATCTTAAGGTATATTTTCTACTGTATGCCTTTTAAAGAAAATTGAAATAGAGTCTGGAGTCCAAGAAGCAAGTTCAAAATGCAACATCTTCAAAAATGAAATAGACATACCGCATTGAATTTGTCATTGCCAAGCAAAAGATGTCATCAAAACTGCTGAGTTCATATGGTCGGAAAAAATCATTATGAATGTCAATCTCTTCATCAAACTTACGAAATCTCTTCACTATTAACTTCCTCTGGTTTTCAGCACATGTCACTAAAACAAGTGAATACATATATACTTCTAAGTGAAAAGGCAAAGTACAGCTTGCATTAACTTGTAGGTTTGTGGATGCATTAAACCAAAACACTTAATTCCTGGCTTCTGTCATTTCATTAATATTTTTATTATTAGCATATTGAAGATTGTGCACTTTTCAGTGTTAAAATATATAACCTCTCTCCCCCTTCTTCTTTTTTAAAAAATAGCAGCAAATGACTATCCCTCTCCATTTTTCCCAGCCAACTTCTGGCACTAACTTCTTTTAGTGGCTTTAAATCAGTGACAGTACATACATTACAAAAAATAATAATAATAAATAGGTTTTTCTTATCCAGCACAGTACCCTGTGGATCATGCAAGCCCACAAACTAACATTTATATCTGCCAGTTTATGCTGGTCTATGACAGTAATAAAGATTTGATTTGACATCTGCCATTTAACTCAGCAACTCTTGGTGATGAGGGAAGTGCTTGGGGTATTTGGTTAAAGTTGACAGAAGCAGGACTGATGGGGAAGTATGGAATTTTAAACTGCAGGAACTAACCATAATAGTCTTATCCCCAAGGACACTCAGAAATGCAGACAACTCTTTATCCTATAATGTATTTAAAGACAAAGAGCAGCAATAGATAGTATTGTACTTATGAGATGCTGGAAAAATGCCACATTTCTACTCTACTGTTCCACTACAACCATAAGGAGAAATGAATAGAGATGGATGATATAGATAACACAGTTGCTAGAAAGGGTAAGTTGCATTCAGGATTAGGGTTAACATCAGCTTCTGCCATCTTTGGGTGGCCACCAAAATTTCATCACCCTGCCAGGCCCAGTTGAGCACTGACTGGGCTCCCCTTTGTTTTTTATTCCCACTGACCAAGCACCTTCAACCTCAGTCGGACCTAACCATGCTTTTGATTTTTCAGAGTGCTCCTGACCTTATTGTGGGGCACTGTGGGAAGTTAAAAACCCTAAAGCCCAAACCGTGAAAATCCATCACTACACAGAATGAGGCTCCACAGCTAGCTAAGTCCACCTAATCCATTAAAAGAGGAGAAAGCAAAGTACCTTCAAACCCAAAGTTCGCCTTAGTTATATTAATGCATGAAGTTGAAAAATGGGGGCAACAAGAAAATAATATATAAAAATGGGATGAGTACCATCTAATCAGAGTACCATATACTGCTAAATCCCTATTTCATATATCTACATAAAGTGATAATGCCTCTTTAACAACATGCAAACTTAATTCACCATTCTTTAGGGAATTATTTTTATTATGCTCATCTTATGTTGCTATATTATAAGGCAAAATGTTTAACAAGTAGAATTTACCTTCATCATAAGGCAGTGGCAAATATTTTAGAACACCAGGAGTCCACCAAAAAGTGTAGCTTTAAGCAAAAAAACAAAAACATAGCATGAAAAAAGCACCCTTTCTCCCTTCATATATCTTATGTTTGCAATTGCCTCCTACATGATGCTTCTCCTCTTGCTGCCCTCAAAACCCTCTCCTGGAACCCCTTACTCTATTCCTCATGCCCTATAGTTGCTAAGCCCAAATATATGTAAACAAAATTACAGATTCTGTTTTATCCAAGCCTCCTTTTCCAATACTTTTGATGTCAAATTTTAGATTATGAATTCTTTATATCACCCAGCAAATTAATGCTATTATAAAGATAAATGAGAAATCAGCTGCGAGGTTGAGCTTAAAGAATTATCTAGCTCAATATTCTGTTTTCCATATAATATTTTCCCTTACTTCAGTTGAGAATGTATTGGAAAGGCAGGAACAGCCTACTAAAGTAAAACATCATCATCAAGATAAGTCATTCATACAGATCCATCCCACATTTAATTATAGGTAATTAGCCTTAAAGTAACAGAAACATGCCACATCTTCCCTTTTCATTATAAAACATGACATAAACAATTTTAACACTGCTATTTTATATTAAAAACTATATATTTACATAGATTATTAAAATGATTTTCAGAGTATTTGTAAAAGTTAAAACTATCTTACTTCTGAATAACAGGGACTTGAGCAGAGCACTGCTCATATGTTTAGCTTCTGGTAGTTGTACAGCTGTACTGCCTGCTGCAGTTCCTTCCAAATATTTATTTTAGGATTCTGGAACTTGTCCCAGACCAATCACTGAAGACAGTACTGTGCCAGAGTAGTTTGCTATACCTGACCTTCCTATTGGTTATTCACAATCTCTCTGTCCAGAACTTTTATTCCATTCTCTTTCAAATGTCTTCCGTTGCATCAGTATCTGTTACCTAATAATGTGTCAACAAAGTAAAATTGCAGCTCTGGATATGGTACTGTTGTCCTTTCCAACTGCCAACCTTATGCTGCTACCATGCACACCAACTCTCATGATTTAAAGGCTCATAATAATTAAGCCAACTGATTATAATATGCTTTCTCACTCCAAAGGTCTCATGATAGGAAATATATTTCATGATGAAAAATCTTAGATTGAAAAATTATTTGAAGAGATGTTAAGATGGAAGGGCGTCCTCAATAGAGGGCCCACAAATAACTTTGCTGGAGGATATTCCAAGCCAGTCAACAGTGTATTCTGAAATTCTAATAAAACTAATCAAACATCTTCTCTTGCTGTTGTAATGTTAATTGATTTAATTGTTTGAATTGTTCATTACAGTGTCTGAGAAAACACTGTACTTATTTACTTCCCCAAATCCTGCAAACTGTGTCATTTTCTCTGCTGGCAAATGCAACATGATCATATACAAGTACTTGTAGAGTACCACATCTAGCATATACAACTTTCATGAAGAACCTTTTGAACCTTTGTAAACTAATCAATTAGAAGCAAATATTTGTATCTGCCACATTAAAAATAGCAGCTATTTCACACCATGGCAAGTACAAAAGCTCCTTCTGATTATTTGTCCTCTGCTCTTGACAAATCCTTACGCTGTTCAATTTCTATATGGTGTGTCATCTTGGCCCTCAGCCATGTTCTTGCTTGTCTATGATATCTCTGAAGGTGACTAAACATTTCTCTCCTCATATTGCTACGGATAATAATCTTATCCTTAGTCATCAAAAATCATTCTCTACAAAGACTGTACATTTCACAAACCAGTATAATCAAAGAATAGATTCTAGCTGCTTTCTCCATCATGATCACTCCGATTTTACAAAGTGAGATGAAGCCTGTAATTCTCAGTCTGACTTACATGATGTCTCAATGGCATCCACTAAACTGACACTAAAATACTAGATGTAGAGTTTACAGAGTAAACTATCTTCGTATCTGTATCTGTATCATGATAACTCAAAATCTGGTAATACTGCTTTAGATAGTGTCCAATGGGACACTATCTATCCAATGCCAATACTTGGCATTCATGAGTGGTAGCCATTCATTGTCTTATCATCCATGAATTTATCTACTTCTCATTTAAAACTATCTCTTACAATACCTGATAAATGAATTCTGTAGTTTATCTTAATTTTTTCTTCTCTATCCTGAATCTCACACCATTCTCCCTCTATAAATGTTGAAACTCTTCCTCATAATAGACTGCTTAACATTCCTGATCATTTTGTTCGCAACACCTGCATATTTTCCAATTCTAAAATGTATTTTTGAGGGATGATATTTCAAATTATGTGTAACACTCCAAGAGGAGGCACACCAAGGTAGTGTGCTTTTGGTTGCTTTCTTTTCAATACCCTTCCTACTGTTGCCTAAAATGGAATTTGGCTTTTTCACACACTCTACATACTGGGTTGACATTTTCACGGCACTGCCACCATAATTCCAACCTTTCTTTTCTGATTAACCATCTGCAATTCAGTCTCCATTGGTGTAACTAAGAAATTAAGACTCCTTGGCCCAGTGTACATGACTTTAAGCTTCTACTAAACCACTGCTTTCCATTTCAATCCTTATTTGGTTTGGAGCGCTTAGCATTTCTTTTGTTTTAAACACCCTGAACTGTCACTAGCCAATATGTCCTCCACACTGCTAATTCCAGTTTATTTATAAAGAAGTTGGAATGCTTTAGTTCTGAAACAGATCTTTGAGGGATCGCTTGCTATTTCCTTCCATTGTGAACTCTGTCTACTGCTTGATAAGTTATACTGTATAATTTAAACATTACTTATTTCAATTATATTGATAGAGCAGAAGGAGATTGTTGACAACAGTAGGGCATATCATGCTCAATACGTTTGTTTGAGACAGAACAGAGCAGAACTGCATGTAGAGGTTCCTTTTGCTTGCTAAGGGATGGAAAGAACCCTGCATGCAATCAGAGCTCTTTATCATGACTAACAATGGAATGCCACTTATGTACAGATGGATATGGATTGGGATTCCTACTGTTTTATACACTATAATTTGGTTTTAACATCCTACTGTTTGACAGAGAAATAATCCAAACAGGTAAACTTAATGTTAAAAGACACAAGTCAGCACATATTTGTTAACAAGCAAATACTAAGTAGTATTTGCTTTTCATTTAATTCCTTATTTTTATTTATTTATTTATTTATTAGTAGCCAAATACACAGATGAGAAATGTGTACATAAGCCTACAATACTCCATTCATTTATTTTGCATACTTAGTTGCTTGTTTCACAAGACCAGTGATGAAATGGGACACAGGAGATTGCATCCAACCTAATTACTCTATGAATGGAAAGAGTTTTGAAAAAGTAAAGTTTATTAATGGATGTCTCTGCTTGTAAAAAAAAAAAAAAAAATCTAGCAGAGGTTTCCATTAGTAAAAATGGCAGAAAAGCCATACACTCTGTCTCTTGAAGTTCCCTATAACCCTCTAAAACATAGGACAGGGGTAGAAGGAAATGGAATGGACCAATTTGATTTCCTCTCCTTTGGGAATATTGAAAGGAAATACCTTCGCCTGGCCTGGAGAAGGTTCATTGTGTCCTTTTGATGCAAATAAAAATCCGTAGGTAGTTCCCAGAGATGAGACTTCCCTTCTTCAGGCTGAAATACTCCTAGAAACAAGTTAATAGAATCTTGCCGGTCAGCATCTAAAAGATACAAGGAAAGGGATTTTTATGTATTTTTTAAAATATATACTCACACAATTTTTATCATTAGTTTTACTGCCAGAAAGTGTAAAATTGGAGTGGGGGTAGAGGAAAGTAGGCTTAGAATGACAGAAGATTAACATTGTGGAGTCCTTGGTGCTCTCTGAGCTTGGTTGTTTGCAGGTATTTCCTTACCCGACTAGGTAACATCATCAGTGCCAGTTAAGTGTAGGGTTTGCTCCCTGTTTATGTACAGCAGCTTGCCCTGCCAGTGTTGGTGGGAGTGTGGTATTCTCCTTGGTAGTTCCTTGATTAGGGTATTGTTTTCAGCTTGTTTTTATTTATTTATCATATTTTTATCACCGCCCATCTCCCCCAGATGTTTGTTTGTCTGCTTGCCTGTTTGTCTCCTTAGTAGTTCCTTGATTAGGATATTGTTTTGTGCTTCATTGTTTACCTGGTATTAATTCCTGCTTATCTAAGTGTTGGCTGCTGGAGGGGATGTGTTCTGGTCTTTTTGTTTCCTTCTTAGCTTTTTTTAATTGTCTCTTTTGGATGGCGTGTAAATGTGGTCTATCTCTATGTCTCTGTTGACGGCTGATTTGTTTGAATGCCAAGCTTCCAGGAATTCCCTAGCATTTTTGGATTTAGCTTGGTCTAGGATGCTCACAGTTGCCCGGTTGAAACTTGGTTGAGTCTGTCCATGTGTTGTGCGATTAAGGAGTTTTCATCATGTCTTCTGACTGCCAGTTGGTGTTCGTGGATGCGCTCTGCTAGTCTTCTGCCTCTCTGTCCTACATAGTGGCTGTTGCAGTCCTTACACTGTATGTTGTAGATGACTCCTGTTTTTTTCTTCTTGGGCTACTGGGTCTTTTGGGTTACTTAGGATGTTTTGGAGAGCTTTAGTTGGTGATGCCGTGTGGTTGTAATACTCTGTTGGTTGTTTCTGAGAAGTCTCTGATGTATGGCAGCGTTATCCTTTTCATAGCTTGTGCTGGTTATGCTGTAGTGGGTTGAGTGATCAGGCACTTTTTGATACAGTTGCATGGGTATCCATCCATTTTGTTGGAAGATGCTGTGTAGGTGGTCTGTTTCCTTCTTCTGGTGTTCTGGGTTGCTGCAGTGCATATGTCTTTGTCTGAATAGTGTTCTTACACAGCTCCTCTTGTGGGAGGTTGGATTGCTGCTTTGGTAATGGAGCACTTGGCTAGTGTGGGTTGTTTTTTGATAGACTTGTGTTTCTAATTTGCCGTCATTTCCTCTGCTGATGAGGATATCCAGGAAGGGTAGTGTGTTGTTGTTTTCTTTTTCCCTTGTAAATTTTATTAAGATTTTATTAAGAAGATTAACATTATGGGAAACCCAGGACTTCAGCTGGAAACAGAATTTTTGTTTTAAATTACCCCTTAACATATTTGCAAAAGAACACAGAGAAGCCATCATTGTATTCTGGGCATTTTTTCCTGCCTGCAGCAGCCAATTACTTTGAACAAGAGTAAGTTCACACATACCCAGCACCTTCTTTACAAAGAAAACACTGAACAGCAGCAATGTGCATATATCTGTACATTTCCTACACCCTCTCCATATTTCTTCTGATGTGCTGTTCCATGATGCCACTACTAACATGACAGGTTCCATTTTCCTTTCCTCCTAAAATCAATCTCATTTTATCTCAATCCCAGTTTAATTATAGCTTTATCTTATATAGAACTCATTCTCCAATGTACTTCCTTCACATTAAACTTGGAAGTTGGGTTATTCCTTGACTGCTTTCCTATTATACTCTTGGGGGTTTTCTGAATCCCTGCTCTAAAAATGATCAGTTCAATAACTAGAATACTTTTCTTTAGAAAAACAGGTATCATGCAAAGAGTCCGTTCAAGAATGCACAATTTACTTGTAACAAGGTTAATATAACCTTGGCTATTATGTGTAAATAAATTTCCAGTAGACTAATACATGGAAAATTAAATTTGGATACACCCTGAACTTATTATACAATTGTACATACATTGTACAAGACTTTTCTCCAGATCATACACTTGCAATTAGTATTGGACAGAAGATGCTATGGAAATTCTAAGTATTCTTCCTCTTACATGGGAATCAATCAGAAGGGCTTTTTCTCACTTGCACTAAAGTATAATATAAGCATGACCCACAATTTTTTTCCTACTTTGTCCACATGACACTCAATTTGCCATCTCAAATGACTATGTCAGGTGTCCAAATATGGCCATGTATTTGGAAGCTGCAGCTAGTGCAGAATGCGATCGCATGGGCAATTATGGGTGCCTCTAGGGCTGCACATGTAACACCTCTGCTGCGTGAGCTGAGTGCCGGTGTGTTTCCTGGTCCAATACAAGGTGTTGGTTATGAGCTTTAAAGCCCTTCATGGCATGGGCCCAGGTTATCTGAGGAACCATCTCATTCCCTGTCCCACCCGGTCCGGCAGGAAGGGCATGTTGCAGACCCTGTCGGCTAAAGAATTCCAACTGGCGGGGTCCAGGAGGAGAGCCTTTTCTGCTGTTGCCCCTGCCCTGTGGAACATCTTGTCCACGGAGGTGAGGTTGGCCCCCACTCTTTTGGCCTTCAGGAAGAGTGTCAAGACCTGGCTCTGCCAATGAACTTGGGGATCCAAGAGTGATAGCAGCCCTGGGGTGGTTGGTGGCTTAAGATGCGCTCTCTGCCTTTTAGTTTCCCTATTTTATTTTCTATTTTTTGTACTTTTTCTATTTTTATAATGGTTTTGTAGCTTTTATTTGTAAGCTACCCAGAGTCACTTTTATGGTGAGATGGGCAGTGTATAAATTTAATGAATAAATAAATGACCACTCAGAGTAATTTGGGATGGGAGTTTGCTGCTGAAATCACTGATAGCTTTGAAAGTAAATTCTATATTCCTAATCCCAGGAACATCTGTGCCACAGCATTTCCAGATTCAACCCCATCAGAGAAGGCAGCATTTTCTCATTTGTTTCCTTTTTATGTTTTATCTCTTGTTGACTCAGTAGGTGAAAGTACATAAGTTGCCTCCAAAATACTTCTATTTTCACTTGGTTCAAAACATGTCAAGGAAAATAGAAGACTTTGAGCCAAGGAGCTCCAAGGTTACTATAGACATTTTCCTGCCACTATCAGTTTATAGAAAGAGCACCAATGCTAAGGAAAGGATGATGATTTTTGTACCACATCCTAGAGGCAACCAAGAATGAAGTTCTTTGCTTGCAAGAAAAGTGATCTGCAGGATCCAAGCACCCCATAATCCCTTTTTCCAGAGGACAAGGATTATTTCCTAAAGATTAGAAAAGAAAAAAAAAGCAACTGTAAACTCTCTTGTTCCTTCCTATCTCTGATGACACTTATCAACACTTCTTCCATTCTGGAGCTTGCTTTGGAATGACCTCCATGTTCACTCTAGATTACTCTAAGAAATTAAACCATGGATTTATTTTAAAATGTGCACATTTTCAAAATATTATCAAAAGGAAGTAAGTATGAAATTTAATGCTGAGGCACTAATTATTAATAGCTTCTATTCACTTTATCATCTAGCAATGGATGCAGAAATTGGGCATTATAATCAGAAAAATCCTGAACATTTTTTAAAAAAATTATTATTGTACCTAAGTGTCGGCAGTAAATCATTACCTTTCTAATACAAATCAGAAATGCCAGTTTAGAATGAGTTTTTCAATTTCCTTGACAACCTTAAGTGGAAAAAAAATATTTATAACTGCCTGAAAGGCCACTCTTTCAATCATTATTTATATGCTGCTGAAATAGGAAACAGGAGGACACTTTTTTAACAATAGGAATATAAACAAAATGTTTTGATTTAACATTCTAAATAAAATGCAATTTCTCTGAAATTACTGGGATTGGCCCCTATTTTCTGAGCAAAAACTTCATTTTGGGAAGCTTAAATTTGTACAGCATAACTGGTTTTAATTAATGATGGGCTAACTCAGCTCCACTTAATTTGAGACTGGCTCCATGGTTTTCAGAGATAAGTATAGTTATAGTCCTTTGTCATGCTGCTTCTAATTTTATGCATTGTGTGTATTTTGTGCAGTCTTGGCCATCACAATTGAGGGAGCAAATTTTTGATCTCTGGTCAAATGACTTTTGCTTTCTCTCAGAATTTCAAGTTAAAATGTTAGTTTCTGATGAGGTGAAAAGGCACCTGACATACGATATTATTAACTTCTTCACTGTTGCACATGGGTTTAGAGCAGCCCTTTTCAACCTTTTTACCCTGGAGGAACCCTTGAAATAATTTTCAGGTCTTAGATAACCCTGCATAAAAATCAGAAAAGTCATAATGCAATTCACTTCTAATCTACACAATCCATGTTTTACAACATTTACAACAGCAAAGTGGCAGACTGGCAGCTGAGTCATGGAGCATAAACATTTCCACCACTGCAAACATTAGTATTATCTTCTCCCAAAGGAAGCAACATCAGGCATTTTTCTTCTTAAGTAGGAAAATGGCTAGGCTCTGCTGTAGAAAAAATGTAAGACCCTGAGCAAAAAGAATTGTCTCCTTTGACTTTGCAGCAACTACAGTATTCTATTTTATAGAAGCCTTCTGTTTGACTCTGTGCTATTGAATTTAAAGTTTAGTGTCATCCAAATACCTTGTTGATTTCAATATGATAGCTTTACCCATTTAGTTTTATCCTAACAAGTAAACAACACCATATGAAAGATTAGTCACCCTTAAATTAATCTCAGTTTCTTGTGGCTACATAGACACATCCATGCTGCTTTCATTTGATAAACCTCTTTTTATAAATAAATCACTCTTTGTCAAACCTGATTGCTGTTAATTATTTCTATTAATAATTAGAAAAGGCTAAGTCTTCAAACACAGAATTCAATTCAATACCTGAAAAAGCATTGCTATAGTATCTTGAAAGAGTCTGCATAATATCTTTAGAATGTTGGGTCCAGGGTGCTATTTTTCTGTAGGTTTTTACTCTATGAACAAGTTGAGAACCACCATACTGGAGTGACAATGTATCTCCATGATCTTCATATAATTCTTCAAATAATCTAAAGCAGGGAGAGCAACATAGTTTAGAATTCCATTTAGTGGAACAGCTGCAAATAAGAAACCATTAGCTATTTCTTGAGCATGCAGAAATGCATTGCCATGCAGCAGATTTTGAACTTTATATTAGATAAAAACTTCCATTCCATCCAGACAAAACAGATTTGAAACTATGACTCAAAGCAAAGCAAGAATAATTGATATTGACCTCATATGGCAAATAGCAAGGTTCTCACACATAAATTTGCTTTGTCTGTTCTTCCTGCTGGATAATTATTAGCTAAAAGAAAACTTAGACAAGATGTATCTAACTTGCTTGAAATCCTAACTAAAATGGAGGTGGAATTCTTCATGGATAGCAATATGATACAAGCTTTATAAAAGCTTATATGCTACTGTCTCAACCTCCCCTGATCCAGATGGGCAGCTGATCTTTGAATCTGAAAGTGTCTCCCCAACAACAGAGCATAGGGGAGAGCACTAAAGTCAAACATGCCCTGTCTGCATGAACGGGTGGGACAGGTTGATGTCATGGGATGAGACGGTCCCTCAGGTAGCCTGGACCCATGCCATGTAGGGCTTTAAAGGTGATGACTAACACCTTGAATTGGACCCAGAAGCAAACTGGTACCCAGTGCAGCTCACACAGCAAAGGTGTTACACGTGCCGATTTTGGAGCACCAAGAATTGCCTGCACGGCCACGTTCTGAACCAGCTGTAGCTTCTGGACACTTTTCAAGGGTAGCCCCATGTAGAGCGTATTGCAATAGTCTATATAGGAGATGACCAGGGCATGAGTAACTGTTCAGAGGGCTTCCTGATCCAAGAAAGGGCATAACGGGCGCACAACACAAAGTTGTACAAAGGCCCTCCTGGCCACAACTGCCACCTGCTCTTCAAGCAGGAGCCATGAGTCCAGAAGGACCACCAAGTTACGTACCGGGTCTCTCTCAGGCAGCGCAACCCCATCCAGAACTAAAGATGACAATTTCCCGGATACAGAGGAGCCCTTAACCCACAGCCACTCCATCTTACCAGGGTTCAGTTGAAGCCTGTTGTTCCCCATCCAGACCCCCACAGCCCCCAGGCACTGAGACAGGGCAGCCACCGCATCACTTACCTCACCTGGGATGGAAATGTATAATTGGGTATCATCAGTGTATTGATCATACCTCATCCTGTGGTGACAGATGATCTCACCCAGTGGTTTCATGTAGATGTTGAAAAGGAGTGAGAACCGAATCCTGCAGCACCCCACAAAGGAGGGGCTGTGGGCTGGATCTCTCACTCCCTATTACCACCAATTGGGACCGGCCCTGGAGGAAGGAGGTGAACCAGCATAAAACCACGCCACCCACCCCCAACTCCCTGAGCTGCCCCAAAAGGATACCATGGTCGATGGTATCAAAAGCCACTGAGAGGTCAAAAAGAGTGAGGATGGATGCCCTCCCTTCATCCCATTCATCCATTCCCACCAGAGATCACCCATAGATAACAAGCTGAAGCCAGATAACAGGCTTCAGCTGAGCCCTGGTAAGATGGAGCAGCTATGGGTTAATGGCTGTTCCGTATCCAGGACATTGTCATCTTTGGTTCTGGATGGGGTTGCACTGCCCCAGACAGACCCAGTGCATAATCCGGGGGTCCTGCTGGACTCACAGCTCCTGCTCAAAGAGCTGGTGGCAGCCGTGGCCAGGAAAGCCTTTGCACAACTTCGTGTTGTACACCAGTTGTGCCCCTTCCTGGATCGGGAAGCCCTTCAAACGGTCACTCACACCCTCGTTATCTCCCATATAGACTATTGCAATACGCTCTACATGGCGCTACCCTTGAAAGAGTATCCAGAAGCTACAGTTGGTGCAGAATGCAGCTGCATGGGCTATTTTTGGTGCCCCTAGAAGGGCGCATGTAACACCTTTGCTGCATGAGCTGCATTGGGTACCAGTTTGCTTCCGGGTCCAATTCAAGGTGTTGGTCATCACCTTTAAAGCTTTTCATGGCATGGGGCCAGGCTACCTGAGGGACCGCCTCTTCTCCATTACATCAACCCGTCCCACCCGATCATGCAGAGAGGGCATGTTGTGGACCCTGTCGGTAAGAGAATTCCATCTGGTGGGGTCTAGGAGGCAGGCCTTCTCTGCAGTAGCTCCTGCCCTCTGGAGCATTTTGCCCTCAGAGGTGAGGCTAGCCCCCTTGCTCCTGGCCTTCCGGAGGAATTTGAAGACCTGGCTCTGCCACCTGGCTTGGGATGGGGAGGGGAGTCATCATGTTTGGGAAGTGCTAGTGCCCTAGAGTGCTCATCGCATACAAGGACTGACTGAGATCATTTGGCATTTGGATTCTATTTTTATTTATAATTATCACTGACTTGTAATTGTACTTTCAGATATTGTATTTTTATATATTGTATTTTTATTGTATTTTTATTGTTTTATTGATTATTTTGCTGTAAACCACCCAGAGTCCCTCTGGTGGGAGGAGATGGGCAGTGACAAATTTGATAAATAAATAAATAAGTGTAGCCAATGCTGTTTCTGTCCCATATCCAGGCCTGAAACCTGACTGAAAGGGGTCTAGATAATCGGTTTCCTCCAGCATCCTCTGGAGCTGCAATGCCACCACTTTCTCAACCACCTTCCCTAAAAAGGGGAGGTGGGAGACAGGGCAAAACTTGTCCAACACAGTAGGGTCTGGTGATGGTTTCTTGAGGAGGGGGTGCACCAGTGCCTCCTTAAAGGCAGCCAGGAACACCCCCTCTCTCAAGGATGTATTAACCATTGCCTGGGCCCAACCACATGTCACCTCCCAGGCTGCCTTCACCAGCCAGGAGGGGCATGGGTCTAGATGACAAGTGGTGGCATTTACAGTCCAGAGGATCCTGTCCACTTCCTTGGGTCCAACAGGATCAAACTGTTCTGAGATAACTGGGTAAGTACGTTCCCTTGGCATCTCCTCACGCTTGGAGTCCAACTTAGAACTGATCCAAGCAATTTTATCCTGCAGATGCTCAGAAAACCCCTCCTCATGGCCCTGTAGGTGGGTCACTGGGCCCACCTTCCCCAAAAGGGATCGAGTGATCTTAAACAGGGCCGTTGGATGGCATTCTGCGGATGCAATAAGAGCAGAGAAATATTGACATTTTGCCACTCTTATCACAAGGTAGGCCTTAATAGCAGCTCTAGCTTGTGTTAATTTAATCTTTCTGATAACCAATATCCATTATCATTTGTCATCCAACCTCACAGGAACTGAAGAACTTGTCCAATTGTCACAAGGTTTACTTTAATTTTTTCCAAAAAGATTTGAGAAAGATAAGATTAAAGGCCAATTTAAAGTCAACCAGAACTATATAAAAGCTGCTTAGAGTTGTTAGATTGGAGCAGCAAAGTTCCACCAACCAACCAATCTATCCATCCATTCTTTGGGTTTAGAAAGAGGTTTTTCAGCTGTTATCTGAAAGAATCTCCATTTAACATGCTAAAATATTCAAGCTAATGTGAAATGATGTGCAGAAATAGAGATGTAGACAAGAATCAGTAATGTGAAAGAAATGGCTGTACAGTATCTGCTAAATCTGACAGGAAAAAAAAGTCTTACCTAACGGCATCTGTGTCAAACAGAAGATTGGGTTTGTCAATCAATCCCAAGGAATAGAGTTGGTAGGCTAAAGCACACTTTCCAACCATAAATTGGGCTGTATTAGTGCGATCTAAGCAGTCTACACAATTGGTTCGAAGAACTCCCGTCTGAAAAAGCATTTTGATAAATGCAGAGTCTGTGATTAGCTCAAAACACATTAGTACATGCCAGAATCTTCTTCAGGATAGATTTTTTGCCCCCATAGAACAAAATCTTGAAGGCTGCATACTTGTCTATTGGTGCAGATTCTCCCATGTGCAAACAGCCTGGGCACACAGAAAACTTGTAGGGTTTTGATGATTTAGTTTACTGAAATGGGTTGCAGCCAATAGAAATTCTCTATGAAAAGAATGAGTGTCTGTTCATGGAAGGAAAGCTGTGCTTATGGCTGTGCTGTACTTTCTTTTACTGATCAAAGATTAACTACATTGGCTGAAACCAAATAAGATATTTCATACTGTTTTCCCAGGTTTCCAAATTCCTTAATATTGAGCAGATAAGCAAATCATTTGATTACAATCTTCCTTGGGATGAGATGTGATATATTTCTACTTATAGTGTTGTATTTCTAAAATGCTTTTACGAATGTAAATTAGAAGTATCAGTTTTATGTAAATTCACATATTTGGCCATTTTACTAATTTCCTTGTTTGAACCTATCAAGGCCTGACAACAAAGCTTCTAAAGGAGTACCAATACCAAGAAATATCTACTGAGTAGCAAGATGCCTCCCACTTGCAACATCTTGTAATGAGCTCCTCTAACAAGTTCCTTTTATTTCTATTTTATGACATTTTAAACTCACCATTCAACTTCAGATAGTTTTTTACCCTACTACGGAGCCTCCCTTGCTTATTTATATTTTACTTAAATAAGTGGTATCTTATCTCTTGATATGGGGAAAAGGAGGAAGAGACAAAGGACTCCCTTGGCAACGCAACCCTCTTCTAAACCGCTGAAACAACAGAAGGTGGACAGATTTGTTACAAGTAAGCGAACCTCGTCAGTAAACTATGATTCCCCAACTTACTTATTGAATAGAAAGGATCCTTTGGAGTGGGACTTACAGGCTGAGATAGAGAGTCAGCAATTGTTGGAGTTTTCTTCATCATTGCTAGAAAATGCTTCTTCCCCAGAGGCTGTTGCTGTCTGCACAGCTGCTGAACAATTAAGTAAGGAAGGACTCCTTGATCATAAAAGCTTGGAAGTCCAAAACTCATTGAAATTTATAACCAGACACAGTCTATTGACAGCACACACAGTTCTCTCAATCTTTGATTTGCTGACTACGATCAAAACTCAGGTTGATTCTTTAAGAGACTCCCTGGTTGAATTTGGCACAAGTCTTGCAAATCAGACTGAGGCCTCTGATAAAGCTAAGGGCTTACACCTGCACCACTCCTCTCAGTCAGGCTGCGGAGGAAAGGAAGTTTCAGCCTCTGAAGTTAACCCTATATTAGGGGCTAAAAGGGAAGATAAGAAAATGACAAACATCTGTACAGAAATGGGTGAAAAGGGTAAAAAACCTGTATTAGGTAAATGTTACTTACAACCCAATAAGATAGCCCTTCAGAGACAAATGGACTTACAGAAGGCCCCTCATTTCCTATCTTCAGAGCATAATAAATATATTGTCAATACTGCTAACTACCTTTCTCAACTTGAAATTCCTAGCCAGCAGAAAGCTTTCTCCCTAGCTCGAAGCCATGCACTCCCTGCTTCAGTCTTGGAAGGCGGATACAAAAAAATCCCAATAGCTGCAAGGGGGTGACCTTGTAACAATGGAGAGATAGAAACTACAGACCACGTGCTTCTCCGTTGTCCTTTTTCTAAAGAGCTCAGGAGTAAACAAATATTACCTTTGATTAGTAAATGCCCTAGATGGAAAGATATAGATTGTATGCAAATGTTACTTATAGATGAATATCCAACTGTCACGGTGCAAGTAGCCAGATTCTGCGCAGCTGCTATAAAGATACGTCAGATTATGATTGGAAAAATGTAGTAATGTATCCCTTGTAATAACTTTGTGGTCTATATAACACATTTTATATATGATATTTTACTCTTTTTATCACTCCTTTTAATATTTTACATATATTTTTATAGACACTTATACCTGATAGAATATTAGTCATGATAATGCAAATTAATAAGATTGTTCTTAAACTTGATTAAGGGGCTCACTTACATTGTGATCCAAACGTATTTTAACACTTAATTGGAACTTGTAAACTCAAATTTAAAATTATTTTAATTTAGATGGCTCATATTTTATGGCTAATGTGCATATTTTTATAAAATTGTATCTTGTACTGGTCAGTGACTAATAAAATCAATCAATCAATTAATTACTGAGTAGCAATGATCAATAAAATACAATAAAATAATTCTGCAAGAGACTGCTTTCCCTAATGATAAATATAGCTTACCTATCAGAGAATACTGATCTACAGTAACAACAATTTAAAAAAGAAGTTCATTCCATTTACCTGCAAACGGCCACTGGGAACTACAAATCCTCCTAGCTCATTCCATCTGTAAAGATATAAATGCTTTATAAGATACAGTGATCTATATACAGATTTTGTTCAAAACCTAAGAAAATAAACACAACTCCAAGAAAAGGGGCTAACACCTATAACAAAATTGTTTAGGACCTGAATCTTATGGAATAATTCTGAAGTATTACTCCTTGCATAGCAGGGTAACTAATGGTACTGTGTCAAAAGAGTAGGAAGAGACAAAATATTTGGCCCAATTTTGTAGAATAGGGGTATTTAACAGGCCAAATAAGTGTCCCTGAATATATTCAAAACCAGAAATATTGGACTAAGTTGTGTGTTAAGGGATAATTTGTTCTTTTGCAAGACTTAAGACATACATTTTGCCCCTTATTCTCCAATCCCTCCCACAAAATGGGAGAAAAGATTTGCCCCACACACTTCCTCTAAAATGCTCTATATTATAAATGTTCTGCTTCAAAGGCACCTGAAATGCTTTCCTATTTGATGGAATCCATGATAGAAGTTAAAATTCACAACATATCTTTATCAAAACCTGAACAATATTTTTTGGAGTTGATACTACTAAGATATATCAAACATGGACCAAAGAACTGGAATCTCTGATAATGCTCTATCAATGGCTGCATATGCTTAACGCATTAAAATGGGATTAACAGATCTCAGATTAAAGTTGATTCATCAAAAGATTGTATTTAAAGTGTATTGGACTCCCCAAAGAATCTCAAAAGGATGGAAATCAGATTTTCTCTGTAAAAAATTGGAGGGTTCATTCACTCACATGGTATGGTCTTGTGAATTGTTGTTCTGGGGGAACAGGACCTTTTCCTTACAGGAAAGATACCCACACCCACCAAGTGCTCCATTACCAATGTAACAATCCAACCTCCCACAAGAGAAGCTATGGACAAACATTATTCAGACAAGCACTTACACACTGCAGTAACCCAGAACACCAGAAAGGGGAAACAGATCATCTATACAGCATCTTCCAGCAAAATGGATACCCCCTCAACTTCATCAAAAAGTGCCTCACCACCCAACCCACGACAACCCAACCAACAGAAGCTATGAAAAGGATAACACTGCCATACTTCAGAAACATCTCAGAAACCACCAACAGACTGTTACAACCACACGGCGTCACAGTAGCACATAAACCAAGTAAAATTCTTCAAAACATCCTAAGTAACCCAAAAGACCCAGTAGCCCAAGAAGAAAAAACAGGGGTCATCTACAATATACAGCGTAAGGACTGTAGCAGCCACTATGTAGGACAGACAGGGAGAAGACTAGCAGAGCACATCCACAAACACCAACTAGCAGTCAGAAGGCATGATGAGCACCCCTTAATCCCCCAACACATGGACAGACTCAACCATAGTTTCAACTGGGAAACTGTGAGCATCCTAAACCAAGCCAAATCCAAAAACGCCAGAGAATTCCTGGAAGACTAGCACTCAGACAAAGCAGCCATCAACAGACACATAGAGGTAAACAACATTTACATACCATTTAAAAGAGACAATAGAAAAGCCATAAGAACAGAACACCTCCTCGCCAGCAATCAACACCCAGATATGCAAAAATCAACACTAGGATTAACACCAGAAGAACAACCAAACAGCACAATACACCCTAATCAAGGAACTATTAACTCAGTCAATCAACCAAGCAGCAAACAACAGCCCAATCAAAGAACTCCCAAGGAGAAAACAACACCCCCACCAACACAAGCAAGGCAAGCCACTGTATATAAACAGAGAGCAAGGCCCAGTCACTGTTTCCACTGATCATGTTGCCTAGTCTGGCAATGAAACGTCTGCAAGAAAACAACAAGGCTCAGAGAGCACCAAGGACTCCACAGTTCAACCCTGAGCTACAAATATTCACTTCAAAAGGCTGAAATATTATGTTCTTTGCTGGCATAAATTTTACAATATTTTACAACACCATTTTGTACCTGATTACAATTTTGTATTATATGGTATTTTTGTGACTAACTATAAATTTAATAGATAAAGCAGAATTTCTTTTCTTTTTCTTCTAATTCATTTTTTGATTTTTTTGGATTAATTTTACTGTGGTATACCTTGGTGCTCTTCTTATATTTTGTAATTTTAAAAAATGTTAAAAATATTTAAGCTTTACTTCCTCATTCAATCCAGCAACAATGATGGAAGGGGTTTTTTTGGCATTCCTTTCCTAAAATTGTATGAATTCTTATCTGGCCCTAGTAGACAATTTTTGATCCTAATTTTCAAAATATATGAAGGTTCATGAATATTCTATGATTCAACCAACAGCTAAGAAAATTCATTTAAGGAAATCATAGCCAAATTTCCAGGACAGCTTCTAGTGTCTGTATATTACCCAACATGTCTTCCTTTCAGCTTTCAGTTAGTTAAAAAAAACCACTACTTTTTGAGGGGCAAAGTTATATACTTAAATACTGATTTTAAATCACTACTTAGATATTGAAAATATTGGGATGCTGAAAAGGCAAAGAAAACCAACAATTATTGGGTGGGCAATTCTGAAAGAGTGATTTTATTATTAAAAAGTTTTTTTTTGCAAACTCCAAGGGTTGAGACTCTTTGTCAAGCTTCCATTTAGGGGAAACACTTTCTGCATAGTTACTGGAAAATGGCATTAACATATAGATGATGCTGTAAGTTTTGCAGGGAATAGAGAGCTCAAGCCTTAAGATTAATTGTTCCCAAGAGCTTCTCATAATACATCCCTCAATAAATGAAGTGACCGTTAATATTAAATATTATTCTTTAATATTAATAGCGTATTCACTGTTGAATAATACATGAAGATATATTAACAATACTAAGGAATTGTATGCAGTTGATCAATAATTGTGTAACATTCCCAAATTAATTCATAAATTGTAATGAAGGATCAACAGTCCTTTGAGGTATGTACATTTTAAAGATTTTATTTTGCTTCCTACAATGTTCTGGGGTATTGATGTCGGCTGCATATATAATGAACAATGTCTACTACTCTGAACCAATGAAACAAGAGATGACCAAAAGCATACTTGTGTTCATGTGTATAACACTGCATTCTATCAGTCAGATATACCTTCTCCAATCTGATGTCTTCTAAATGTGTGGACTTCAACTCTCTTAATTACCCTTCAACTATGAAAAAAGGCACGTTCTCTCTACTTCTTTTTATCTGTCTTTTCCCTATTCGTCTAAGTAGACTAGTTCAGAGTTACACTTGTTCAATTAAATGAATAGGTTTTCCATCAATTAAGATTGGGGGGAACAAAAATTTCATATAAAACACTGCATTAAAATTTGGCTCTAAGATTGATTCTGGAATGAGGTTCTTGCTGAGATCTGGCTCGCCCCAACCCTGCTGGTGTTTCAAAGGGCCGTGAAGACCTGGCTCTTCACCCAGGCCTTTGGCGAGGGTGACTGAAACTCCCTTTGGATTGTATGGGTTTTTGTTCTTGTCTGTTTTTTTGTCATCCTTGACATCTTTAGACTTTTTGTCTATCATTATTTTTTCTTATTTTTAATGTTTAATGTTTTCATTTGTAACCACGCAGAGTCATTGGAATCAGGTGGCATATAAATTTAAATAATAATAATTTTATTTATTTATTTATTTATTTATTTATTTATTTATTTATTTATTTATTTATTTATTTAGCACATTTTTCCACCGCCCATCTCAAACATGACTCTGGGCAGCTTACAACACATTAGAATGATTCGTATCAATTAAAAACATTATAAAATATAAATATAAAATAAAATAAAACTCTAAAAATATGTAAACATTATAAAATAGATAAGTAAAAAGCTAAAATCCAAGATGATAAGATGTTAAAATTCCCCAGGGCCGTATTATAGCACCAGCCACCCCCACAACGAACTATTCTCTCTTCCACCCAAAGCCAAGGTGGCATAGCCATATCTTAAGCCCCTTCCTGAAGGCTGGGAGGGTAGGGGCTAGCCTTATCTCTGGGGGTAGCTTATTCCACAGGGCGGGAACTATGGCAGAGAAGGCCCTCCTCCTGGACCCTGCCAATCGACACTCTCTCATGAATTGGATCTGCAACATGCTCTCTCTGCCTGACCCGGTGGGAAGGGTTGATGCAATGGGGGTGAGGCGGTCCCTCAGGTAACCTGGACCCATGCTATGTAGGGCTTTAAAGGTGATGATAACCGGCCACTTATGTAGCAGGGCCCCTGAAAGCCACCAGAGACTCCTGGATGACAACAGCCACCCCTCCTCCGCTGCCCTGGGGTCTTGGCTGGTGCCATACCATGAACCTGGCTGGACACATTTCTGAAAGGGGCACCCCCCACTTCAGGGCCCAGCCAAGTCTCGGTAATACATGCCAGGTTGGCCCCCTCCTTGATGATCAGGTCACATATGAGGGGGGCCTTGTTATTAACCGACCTGGCATTAAGAAGCAACAGCCGAAAGCCAGGGCCACAACGGGTCTGCTGTCCAGGGCCCAGGTGTGAGTACAGAGGGCCGGAACACACCACTGGTACCAAACACCAGGGCGTCTTCTCCTAAGATAGCCCACCCTTAGATTCCCACCTTGACACCTCCATCCCATCACCACCTGAATGGAACATCCCGCCCCCAAATCCCCAGAGTTCCCAGTTTTATTTTGCCCCAATCCCAGCCCTCTGATTTCCCTGATTAGGGGTCCCTCCATCCAATCACACCACAAATGAACACCAACCAATCACAGGGTGGTGGTGAGCTCCCTGGTACTCCAGCTCTCTCTCTCGGCACCATGGGAATTCAACCACTACCCCACATTCACCACATCCCCCTCACTGGCCTCTCTCACTAGCTGGCAGGGGGCCACACCCACTTCTCCTCCGCCCTGACTCTCACTCAGGGACAGAGGATTCTCACATACTCATCCACTCTCTCAGGCTCTCTCCCCGTCTCTTACACCAGGGAGGGAGTCCCACCTTTCCTCACACTGAGGGGACCCCAACAGGGCATTCCTTGTTTCCACCGACTGAGGGGGGGTCCCTGGGAGACTTATAGACCACCTGCTGGGAGGCGGAATCACCCGCTAGGTCCGTTGGATTGTCAAAGAGACCGCTGCGCCGCTTGGTTGTCACCCTGCACCTCTACTGTTCCAAGGGGGTCTGCCTGGGCCCGCAGAGCCTCTCTCCAGAGGACTCAATGCTGGATTTACCGGGCCACCAAACCGCCTCGCTGTGCCTCCTGGATTTGCAGTACCTGCAGGGTCCCACACTGTTCTTCCATTATTCTGGGGGACTCCAAAACAAGTCTGTTGAGTCTCCCCAGAGTTCTTCACAGCGCCTGGCTCTGCTGTTCCACCACTCTGGGTGACTCTGTGGGGGTCCGGCTTGGCTCACTAAGCCACTCCAGGGGGTCTTCACGGCCGTTCTGCCACCATGCTATTCTAGGAGCCTCCTGGTTGCCCCACCACCATCTACACCGCCAGGCCACTGTGTTGCGGCTCCACTGCTCCACCACTCCAGAAGGTTCTGCAGTGCTCCAACCAGGCCACCGCACCGTTTTGGGAAGCTCCACAGGACTCTGCTCCTCTCCTCCACTCTTAGGGTTTTGGGATTTTCCAGCCTCACCACTGTCTGCACTGCCAAGCCGCTGCAGTGTGGCTCTGCTGCTCCATTGCTCCAGGGGGCTTTGCAAGACTCCAGTTGGGTCTGCTGGGCCACCCTCCATTCTTCAGGCAGGGTCCCCCGAGTCTCCCAGGCCATCCCAGGAGGTCTCCAAGCTGCCTGACCACCACTTGGCTGCCACACGCCTCCTGGCCTTGCCACGGCCACTCGTGCTGCTCCACCACCACGCCGCCTCAGGAAGCTCTGCAGGGCTCTCCTGTGCCTTGGAGTCCACCCAACCATCAACCATGGGGGCCAGGATACCTCCCAACATCCCCCCCAAAGTCACCATCCAGCCAGGTAGGTAAGGCAGGGACTCCAAGTACCAAAAACAAGGGCCTCCATTCAGCAGGGAAGCCAGTGTCGACTCCCGGTCACCATCTTGAATCTTCTGGGCATAATAATGATTTCAATGCGGTGCTTCAATGTATTGATTATATGCCTTGGTTTTTTATGTCAGACTATACACTATTTTGAGAGCTAAAACTGTTGGGCTCAGCCCAAGAACAGCAAAGAGTCAGTCCATTCAAACTCCAGTTATTTGCTTACACCATATAGACAGAATCTTGCCAGACTAAAGCTACTCTACTTTCTAAGGGGAAATAATCTGGGAGATTCTAGGGCAGAGCTATCCTGAACCTCTTCGTTTTCCAACCGTTGCCCCCCAGACTGTGCCTCCGCTATCTCCTCCACCTCCTTGGAATGTGCTCCCTCCTTCCTGAGAACCAGCAGCACCACCAAAACCCACCACAAAAACACATAGCACATTGATTCACCATTACATACAACACTGGTGTATGATGAGCAAAGTTACAAGTCATCTCTAATTGGTATGAAAACACACGCAGCATAGTTCTGTATTTGAGGAATGTCTGGATATCAATGTACTAAACTGGAGATTTTTAAAAATGTATTTAAAAAACAATTACAAATGCTATCTAGTACCCTGGTCTTTCAAATACATACTTTTCATCTGGACGCAAAACGTTGCAGAACGAATCAGGTCGATTTACAAAGAAACCAGTTTTCTTCACCACATTTTCAGCAATCACATTCAGTCTGTCAAGGACATTACACAGTTTGCTAGATGGGAATAAAAGTAAAAAGCACATTTTTTTCCTTTTGTTGAAAATATCTTCAGTGAATCAGAGGCAAAGAACTTTTCAAATGCAAGACTAGCTTTGTTTTCGTTGTTTGATATACAAGCACTGCCACTGTGAATGCTGAGGTCCACCTAGAGTCCCAACATACACAAAATGAAAGATAGTAAAAAAATAGTTACTCTGGAAAGAGTCATAATAAGGTTAAAAACCATCAGGATCCAACTAAATAAAACTGGTGGGGTTTCACAGATTTATTTGTTTGGATTCAGATCTCATAAGGTTTTAAAAGGCCCTTTTAAATGCTTTTTTCAGGTCCTTTATCAAGCACTGAACTGGTAAACAGTTCAATGAAGGTATCAACACAGTGTACAGCCACTGTAAAAAAGACCAACAGCATATTAGGAATAAGAAGAAACTATTGAAAAGAGAGGTGCCAATATCATAATGCCCGTATATAAACCAATGGTGTAACTGCATCTGGAATATTGTGTGCAGTTCTGGATACGGTGCAGCTAGAGAAGGTTCAGGGAAGGGCTGGAGCAGCTTCCCTATGAGGAAAGTGTTGAGGTTTTCCTACTAATAGATTAAGACTGCTATTGTATCAAATCATTTTGGCCAGGTGAAGGGGTTGTATTAGATTGTCTCCTCGCATGTGCTTCATGCAAATAGCCTGGGGGAGGGGAGGACCTGCCTGGACTTGTTCTCACTTCTTCTTTTTCTCTCTGCTGGAAATGTAGCTCAGCAAGGCTTGCTCCAAAAAGGGAGCTAGGTCCTTTAAATGTTTTGTTTTTGTTTTTGCTTTCTGTAAATAAATTATTTTTATAGAAATGCTTGGTGTGTGACTTTTTTGACCTCTCCTGGGCTAAAGGCTTTCCCAGCATCTGCCAACAGGTTATGGGCCCAGTAAACAACGCAGTAAAACCCAGAGAGAAAAGAGAGGTCAGCTCCACACCTCATGCACAATTTAAAGGCAGGTAGCAAAGACCTGTGAAGATTTTCTTTGGAGCCACCTGGAGATTTTCCAGCAACTGCCGGTCTGCAGGACTTAGAAGCTAGCTGAGGTGACTTGCAAAAGAAGGAAGAAGCCATGGCTACCTCCCAGCCCTCAGCGATGCCTCTGGAGCGCCTATCAGAGACCAACTATTTGAATTGGGCCCTGAAGATGGAAATGTATCTTCGCAGAGAGGATCTTTGGCTGCCAATTGGTGAGCAAACCCCCCCAAATCCCAGTGCTGAATGGCTGAGACAGGATGAGCGGGCTAGAGCCACCATTATCTTGGGAGTTGAGGACAATCAGCTAGTCCACGTGCGAGGCATGCAGTCTGCAAAGCAACTTTGGGACGCTTTGAGAGACTTATATGTAAAGGCAACAGCAGGGAGTAAAGTTACTCTGACGAAAAAGCTGTAGAGAGCCTACCTTGCAGAAGGAGATAGCCTTCCTGAGCACCTGCATTATATTCAGCAGCTGTTTGTTGAGTTGCAGGAGAGAGGAATGGAATTTACACCTCTCACAAAATCCTATATCCTCCTGTCCTCACTAAATGCAACATGGGACACGCTGATTTGTACCCTGGAGACTATGCCTGAAGCAGACCTCACCCCATCGTATGTTACACAGCGCTTACTCGCTGAATGGGAGAAGAGAGAGGAAAGATCCCCCCCCATCTCTTCTGGAAAGCTGCAAGACCAGAAAATGAGGGAAAAGAAGGGAAAGGAACCTGAGGCCACAGCACTAGCCAGCCAGCGATGCTTCACTTGTGGTTCAGCTGGACATTTGCAAAGAGACTGTGCCATGAGACCCAAGGGTAGAAAGACAGAGCAGAAGAACACAAGGGCAACACAGAAGAAGGCTCTTCAGACAACCCAGATTGCACAGGTTGCTGAGAAGGGTAATTCTGATGTATGGGTGTTAGATTTTGGGGCCAGTTGTCATTTATGTAATTGTAAAAGCTCTTTTGTGTCACTGTCTAAAACTGAAAAACAAAGTGTATCTTTGGCTGATGGGTCTGTGACCAAAATTATGGGACAAGGTGACTTGTATTTATCCTGCTTAGGAGAAACTGTAAAAGGTGTGTTGTATGTGCCAAATTTACAATCAAACCTTTTATCTGTGGCACAATTGGCTGCAACAGGGTATATCATAACATTTAAGAAAAATGGTTGTGAGATACGTAAAAATGGGAAATTGTGTGCTACTGGTATGTTAAAAGACTCCTTGTACATTGTGCAAAATGCAAGGAAGCCAAGCTGCAAGGCTGCAGTTGGCAACACTCCATATCATGACCAATGTGTACACCTGATGCACAGGAGATTTGGTCATGCTAATTTCAAGTATATAGCACAAATGCCACAACTATGTGCTGATCTAAAGATAAAACCCTGTGATAAATACTTAGACTGTGTAGTTTGCAAAGAATGCAAAACACTAAAAGCTCCTGTGAGTAAGCACAGTGACAGAGTTACAACTAGACCTTTGGAAATTGTACACTCTGACATTATTGGTCCTTTTGCTCCAAGTCTTGGACAAGCAAGGTATGCAATGACCATCATTGATGATTTCTCAAGATACACATTTATCTACATCTTAAAACATAAAGATGAGGCATTTGAGAAATTTAAAAGTTTTGTGACATGGGCAAATGGAAAATTCCCTAGGCCTGTATCTGCACTCCAATGTGATAGAGGAGGAGAATACCTTTCTCACAAATTCAGAAGGTTCCTAGTGGAAAAGGGGATAGAACAAATTCTTTCTAACCCTTACACCCCTCAGCAAAATGGTGTTGCTGAAAGAAAGGGCAGAACCTTGCAAAATGCGATGGAATGCATGTTAAAAGATTCACGCTTATGTTTTAAGTTCTGGGGAGAGGCTATATCGACTGCCACTTATGTTCAGAACAGGTTGTATAACTCTATGATTCAGGACACTCCATTCCATTTGTTTTATGGTGTGAAACCAAAGGTAAGCCATCTTAGAGTGTTTGGTAGCACTGCATGGGTTCACATTCCAAAACAGCAGAGAAGGAAAGGAGGCCCCACAACAAAGAAAGCCATCTTTGTTGGCTATGAACAAAGCCAGAGGAGCTACAGGTTCATAATGGGAGAGAAATTAATAATTAGCAAAAGCGCTTCTTTTGCTGAACAAAACTGGGGGAGATTAAATTCTAGCTCTCCAGTTGAACTGACCACCACAAGAGAACAGCAAGGACTTGCTGATGGTGATCTTTTGCCTGATGAGGACATTAAACCAGAAAAGCAAACTGAAGATCTGTCTGATGAGACAGATGCTTCTCAGGAAAGTGATAGGAGTCAAAATTTAAGCCCTGTATTACCTCGCAGATCTCAGAGGAGTAATAAAGGCGTTCCTCCATCACGTTTTCAGGCTGAAACAGTAAAGGCTTTTCACATATTCACAGAACCTGAGTCTTTAGAACAAGTGAATGCTTTACCACCAGAGATTGCACAAAATTGGCATTCTGCCATGCAACAGGAGTTAGCATCCTTGAAAGAAAATAAAACATGGAAACTGGTAAATCTACCTCCCAATGAACGCTGTCTGGGTTGTAGGTGGGTTTTCAAACTGAAAAGGGATGCTGATGGCAAAATCCAAAAATATAAAGCAAGGTTGGTTGCAAAAGGGTTCACTCAAAGGAAAGATTTAGACTTTGACAAGACTTTTGCACCAGTTACTAAAGGTGAATCAATTAGATTACTGTTAAAAGTTGCTGCACTCAAGGGAATGTCAGTTAACCACTATGACATTCAAACTGCATTTCTTTATGGTGATTTAGACCACAGATTATACATGCAGCAACCCCCTGGCTATGAAAAAGGAGAGAATCTAGTCTGTGAACTGCAGAAGTCAATCTATGGGTTAAAACAAGCTGCTAGATCCTGGAACCAAAAAGTAGATGAAAAACTGCAGAATTTTGGTTTTGAAAAAGGAAAAGCAGATCCCTGTGTATATATGAAGAAGGACAAACAAGGCTGTATGTATCTGTGCATTTATGTTGATGATTTGCTGCTATTCACATCAACAGAAAAACAAAGGCTTGATTTTGAAGCCTGCATGAAAAGCCATTTCATATTAAAAAGCCTTGGAGTTGTGACCAATTACCTAGGTTTGGAAGTACACAGAGACAAGGATGGTAGCTTTCTGTTAAACCAACGTAGTAAAATTCAAAAGCTCCTAGAAGATTTTAATATGCAAGACTGTAAACCAGTCTCTACTCCGATGATAATAGATTTTCAGAAAGATATAGGAGAAACTCAATTAACTGAGGCAGAGAACTATAGATCTGCAATTGGAAGTTTACTGTACATTGCAAATCATTCTCGCCCAGATATCTCAAATTCTGTGGCCATTTTAAGTAGACAGGTAGAGAAGCCTACATCTACTGGAAAAGCAGCACTGAAGAGGTTAATGAGGTATTTGCAAGGAACAAAGAATTATTGCCTGAAGCTAAATGCCTCTGGAACGGAGAAATTGCAGGCTTTTGCCGATTCTGATTGGGGAGCAGATGTCAGTGACAGAAAATCCACTTCTGGGATTTTAATTCAATTTGCTGGATCTAGCTTAGGCTGGCATTCTAGAAAACAAACACTTGTTGCTCTTTCCACTGCAGAAGCAGAGTTTTATTCTCTAACACAAACCTGTAATGAGGTTACATGGTTTAAACATTTGTTAAAAGACATAGGCATGGAAGTGAACCAGCCTATAACTGTTTATGAGGATAATCAAGCTTGCATTGCTATGGCAAAATCTGAAGCCTGCAGAAGTAGAACAAAACATATCGATATTAGATATCAATATATCAAAGATATGATAAGCAAAGGAGAAATAATGTTAAAATATTGTGAATCAAAAGACATGATTGCTGATATTTTAACCAAACCTCTTCCTGTACCAAGACACAAAGAGTTGTCAGAGAAGATTGGTTTGCAACTTAATCTATAGTGTAAAAAGGGGAGTGTTGAGGTTTTCCTACTAATAGATTAAGACTGCTATTGTATCAAATCATTTTGGCCAGGTGAAGGGGTTGTATTAGATTGTCTCCTCGCACGTGCTTCATGCAAATAGCCTGGGGGAGGGGAGGACCTGCCCGGACTTGTTCTCACTTCTTCTTTTTCTCTCTGCTGGAAATGTAGCTCAGCAAGGCTTGCTCCAAAAAGGGAGCTAGGTCCTTTAAATGTTTTGTTTTTGTTTTTGCTTTCTGTAAATAAATTATTTTTATAGAAATGCTTGGTGTGTGACTTTTTTTGACCTCTCCTGGGCTAAAGGCTTTCCCAGCATCTGCCAACAGAAAGAGTATGATATTTGGGGCTTTTTCATCTAGAATGGAGTTGAATAAGAGAGGACAAATGAGAAGGTTACAAGATTATGCATGGTGTGGATAAAGTGGACAAGTACAAGCTGTTTTCTCCTTCCCAAAATACCAGAACCAGACTTCACCCAATGACACTGAGTCCTGAGAGAATCAGGAAATACTTTTTACACAATGTGTAATTCAGCTTTGGAATTGCTACCACAAGATGTGGTTCTGGCTACCTGCTTGGCGAGTTTCAAAAAGGGTTGGATCAAGTCATGCAAGTTCTGGGGATCAATGGCTATTAGTCTTGATGGCAGAGTGACTGCACCTGAAGGCAATCTGCTGGGAGACTAGTGGGTTGCCTTGTTCAGTTGGTTGGCCACTGTGAGAAGAGACTGCTTGACTAGACAGGCCAGGGATTGGATTAGCAGGGCACTGCCTGTGTTCTTTGTTCTACAGCTAGAAGAACAAACTTTTTCAGTTGCAGTGCCCAACATCTCTTAAATTGTGGTAGTACTAAGGTATCAGCCTAGTGAGGTAGTCCAGACAGGAAGCACGGCCAAATGGGCTAATTCAAATTCATTGAAAAATTAGATTAACAAAACCTTGCAAGTCTGAAAGTATATTTCTCCATCACCCTTATACCCCAAGAAACTAGGGAGGGTCCCTTCTGAGACATTTGCCATGCCCACATTCCTTTTGTGAGCTAAGCTGCCTCTTGTCTGACCGTTCCCCTGGCTGTGGCTTTTCCCCTTGTCCCCCTAGGGCATTCCCTCATACCATTACATGAGGTTAGACAACAATTGTTAATTTTTTATTTATATATTGTACTACAGTTAGGTATAAGCACATACTAAATACTGCTAAACAAAAGGGCTGCATATCTGGGCAAGTTTTATTTGTGCAGACGCTCTATAAATGAACACACAACCACATACCTCTTTGTGTATTTGGCCATATCCCAAGGAATGTATACAATAGCATGTTCAGGAGGTAAAAATTGATTGAGGTAAGTTACAGCAGCAACAAGCTCTTCGCTTAGTATCCTTTCATGTTTTCTTTTTTCACGTTCCTTAAAAAGAAAGCATTAACTGAAATGGCATATATACATTAAGTAATTTAAGCTCATAGGGAGAAAAAAACCACTACTAGTGCATACTGTATATATTAGTAAATATAATGAAGCACTGAAGGTATGAATTGTTTTTGCCTTTCCAAAATGTGGGCAATCTTTAGTCAGGGCACTCATTCAGGAATCTTTATACTGATACAGAACTAACAACAAATCTACTAATTTTATTCAACTTAAAAAGGTGAACCTTTGGAGCCTTATATACATTCTTCAGATATATTTCCACAAACAAGAGAGGTCACTATGGTCCATCATATAGCAGCATCCTGGGTTGGGAGCATGGATGTTTTGTTATGGTATGGGTTATTTTGTTCTCCAGTTATTGTCTTCTTTGTGTTTGTATATTGTATTGGATTTGCTCCCTGAGTCGTTTAGAGTTGAGTACAGTATGTTAAGCCTTGAGAAAAGATGACTGAGAGAAGATATGATGCCATCCTTCAAATATCTGAAAGGATTCCCACAGAATAAAATCAAGACATGTTATCTCTTGTTCCAGGAGGCAAGGCATGGAATAATAGTTTTAAGTTACACAAAGATACATTCAGTTGAATGTTGGAAAATACTTCCTAACAGTAAAAGCAGTTTGGCAGTCTCCCTTACACTGGATGTCTTCAAGCAAAAATTAAACAGCCATTTGTCTATGATGTTTAATTTGGATTCCTGAATTGCGCCTGGATGTTGAACTAAACAGTCTCAATAAGACTTTCAGTTCTGTGATCCTTTGAAACACACTGCCATGTGGCAATGCAACTGAATAGAAAAAGCATGTCCATGTAAACTGCCCAATATCCATTTTCTGTCTCCATTTGTAACCAACTATTCTTTAGTTCTACACCCTAAACCAAACTCAAACAGCAACATTTATATCTAATTAATATAAAACCAACTAACTATACTGTATTATAAACTTTATAGTCCTAGTGAATAAGACATGGAAATTTTTCTGCCAAGAATACTTCATTATTTTATCAGATTCTTTAAAAATCAGATTTATATTAATATTTGACCCATAAAAAATGTTGTAGGTACCAAGTTCTGAAGCTCATGTTTCTGTAATCCTGAAGCTTCATAATAGTGTTCAACTCTTTCCTATGAAAATCATAAATATGCAAATAACCAGAAAAAGCTCTTCACTAATTATTTCCTATTTCCGTATCACACTAAATAGCAAAACATTGTTTAAAAATCATTTATCTTAAAAGACTTATCTAACTAAGAATAAAGACTCAGGCTCTATATTTGATTAGGCAATTGATTCAATGTTTGCTCAAATGTATAGGATAATATTCCCTTCTTCCACACATAAATGACAGGAAAGTGTTAATGTCAGTGTTCTAGTATTGAGCCCCTACAGGGAGACACATTTTCAGCCACACTCCAGAAGCCCTGTGAATAACAGCATATAATGATTCACATGGCAGTCATGTGAGCTTAGATACACATGATAGCTCTAATTCAATCTAAAAATATAACAGCCAAAATCATTTTATTACTAGCTGTGTCTAATACTGTTTACAACAGCCTCAAGCTCAGCTTCTGAAAACTGTTATCTTTAAATGGGGTGGAGTGGGGAATCTGTTTACATTTTAGCTGATTGATTTACAAAGTCCAGCTTGCACATTTTCATAAACACAGAGGTACATTCGTAGGTTGACAATGTGGAACAGGAATAAAGTGCCCTCAAAATACTAAGAAGAACTAGGGCTGGATCTGCACTTTCTATTTGCTCCACCACTAGTATGGGCCACCTACAATTTCTTGAGTGAAGAAATTAATAACATAATCCTCCACCCGCTCCCACCCCACTACAAATGCACCCCTGTCCATATTTTAAAGCTATGCTTCAAAAGAACCATTTTCTGTCATCAGCTGTCTTAAGTCCCTCCAAATGATTCATCTGCTGGACATCCCCAGCCTTGTTTTGCTATAATGCCTGACACCCCCCATCCCCCCATCCTCTCCTGTGGCTGGTCACTGCTCTGTATTTTACCCTGGGATGCTACTTTCTCAGCAAGTCAACAGCTTCTTCTTTTTCTTTCAGTTGTTCCAATGATAGAAAGACCATAAAGTCCCAGAGAGTACTGGTTCAGTTTCTGCCTAGGCTACATGAAGTGTGCTTTCTTTTATTTTCCACCTACTGCAATTGTTCATTTCCCATTTTCTTGATTTTTTAAAAGTCTTTAACTTACAACATAGGCACACTGGAACAATGCTTGAACAAATGATTCTATGAAACTGAACAATTAGTTCTTTGTTGTCTCAAAGTTTCTATCAACCCTCAGTAGAGCAAAGGAACAGTGTCCTCCCTTAGCTTTAGTCACTGTAGCATCAAACCAACAGTGGTAGGACAATGGGGAGGGAAAGAAAGGATCTCTGTTAAGTAACAAATAAGAAAATGTGCAAAGCAGGCATGAAGGCATCCATATAGTATATGCAAACATCTGGAAAAACAAAGGAAAGGAAGAAGGCCTAGTGAGGAGGAAACAGTTTCTCAAAGTAGAAGACAGATAATGGTAGACTCACCACACAGGGGCCAGCAAGTAAGGCTCACCTTCTTTGCACAGATGCAAAGGACAAGAAGCAAGGGAAGGGCCCCTCAGGGCTTGCAGTGGCCATAGGCCAGATTGAGCACCAACCTGGGCAACTGCCAAACCACTGCAGTCCAGATTAGACTAGACACTTCAGGAACAGCTGGGAGCAGCATGGGAGGCAAGCAATTGAGGCTGCCATATGGAATTGCTCTAAAAAAGCCTGATTCAAGAAGCTAAACCTTCTGATCCACAGTTAATTTGCAATTTATTACAAAGGTAACAAGGAACAGTTCCTGGAAAAAAAAATTACATTGTTATCTGTCTTGTACACTTTAACAACATGAACACTAAACATTAGGGTAGAGTTGTGTGAAGTAGTGCCACTTTGATCTGCTCAGTTCTGATTGCTGAGTGGCCCCACAACATCCTGAACCAGGTTTTCTTCCTCAGTGCTCAGAGTCCCTCCTCAGGGGGAGATGGGCGGTAGTACAAATCTGAGACATAAATAAATTTAATGGAGGCAGTCCATCCCTCTTTGCTTCAATAGAAGTAACTTCTATGCACACACATATATGCATAGATAATTACTGAATGCCAACAAAATGGCTTTGTTAACACACTGCAGCACCATTTAGCGGAGTTTCATTGAAGGAGTGCTTCAAAGACTGAATCAAAGCAAGTGTCTCTTTGAAATTTTGTACAGGCCTCCTTTTCAGTACAGAACTTTTGTGATTAAACAAGTGAGTTCAAAGACAGCCAGTTTGGTCTAGTGGTTAAGGCACCAGGCTAGAAACTGGGAGAGCGTGAGTTATAGTCCTGCCTTAAGCATGAAAGCCAGCTGGGTGACTTTGGGCCAGTCACTCTCCCTCAGCCCAACTCACCTTACAGAGTTGTTGTTGTGGGCAAAATAGGAGAAGGAAGGAGTATTAGGTATGTTCCCCACCTTGAGTTATTTATAAAAATATTAAAGATGGGATAAAAAAATCTTTTAAAAAATCTAAAAATGTTGGGAATGGTTTAGATTCAAGTTTATTCCATTCTTTGTCCTTCCCCACTTTTCTATATTCCTCCTCCAATTCTCCCACAGCATTCTGTCTCCACTAAAACACTCATTATTGTGCAAAAGGAAATTCAATTAAGGGGCTCAGAACTCTGTCTATCCATCTGTCTGCCCATTAGCAAGATAATGCTCAAAAGCTGATTCAAACAGCTACTGTAGATGATTTTAGCCAAAAGGCTGAGCCAAAATAGGACTAAATTTGGTCTGAGGGGAGAAGAAAGACTGAGTTAAAAATGGGCCAAATCAGGACAGGGCTGCAGAGTAAAATGTGGGAACTAGCCCCCACAACCTCATAACTCATCATATAAAAGTGCTGTGTCAAAAATTATTTAAATTTTAAACACATGTGATTAACTGTGAATCAAATGACCTTTTTTCCAAAGAGAATGCTTAAAAATTAAAAACTTTACAGATCTTTGATCCTGGAACACAACAACCAAAGAGTTGTGACAAGCTAGCTTGTATCAGATAGAATTAAATGGTTTGCCAACTGACATTCTTTTATTCCATTTTTTAGAGAACAACCAAAAGTCAACACACAATCTGAGTCACGGCACCAAACTGTTGTGGCCAAAACCTGGCTCACTTAAAACAACGAAATCATCTTAAAGATACAACATAAATTGATTAAGCATGCAAACAACTGCAATGTACACCGAACTCCTAGCAAAACATTGGCAGCTTGTTGAGTAGCCCTGAGCAAAAGCAGAACCACAGCTTATATACCTTTGGCCTACTACATTTCAAAGACAAGACAAAGGAAAAGGCAGACACAATGTAAATTACAACATGACACTGGAGTGGTTTTGATAAACCAGTCTGGGTGCCCTTATTATTTATCCCTTCCTACTAGGTCAGCATACCAGCGATACTATCTTTGAGAAATGGTCAGTGGATAGAAACAATTTGGTTTACTGGGCCACTCATTCCTGACTGATTCCTCCCCCTGTCGCCTAGCTCAGAGTCAGTTCAGCTTGCTGTGAATGTTTCCTTATAAGGGGATTTCATGGGTTTGGTAGTGAATGCAGCTAACATGTGTATGGGAAGGGGGGTATCTTTTACTTTCCCGGTCCAGTCTGCAGCCCTGGAATTCCCTGGCGATTCCTTCTAAGTATTAAGCAGATTTGGCCCTGTTTAGCTTCTGCGCACAGTCAGCCAGGCTGCTACCATATGCAGAGACTTAATAAGAGATCTACAGAGATTATCATCACTAATTATTTCCTACCACAAATAGCAGACTCTTAACTAACTTTTTATTTCTAGCTGGAAACCCTGTTTCATTTGCTACTTTTTGGTTTTCCAGCAATCTCCAGAACTAGTTTTGATTATTTAAATAATCATTTGATCTTATTTGAAAGGTTATTCCTTTCTCATCCAGTTTCTTAAAAGCTATGATAGAAAGCACCTGGGCTGAATCCAAGCTTTCCTCTACCAGTAATACAGAAATTAGAAGCTGTCATATGTGAATTACTACTCTGATATCGACCATCTCTTACTCCACCATTGGCTTTAAGCATGCTATGCCTATCCATTACTATATCACCTAGAAAACATGTTTATCTGGTTAGCTATTAATATAAGCTATGACACACTAAGTAATGCTGCACATATGCTATGCACTCAGTAATTTTATCTGTAGTATCAATGATCCCATGAGGGATTCTAGGGCACAGAGGAAGCAACAATTGACAAAGATCATAAAAATCACATCTTCTCCACTTCTGTCCTCTTAGAGGAGAAGCTTTTCTTCTTGTATACGAGATAGGCGGCAGAGAAGTTTGACAAATAAATAAAATAAATAACAAATAGCTGACACACTCCTTTCCACATCCCAAGCTCCTATAAGAAGCTTGCACATCTCAGGTTTAAGGTTTTTCAGACTTTCTTTAAAAGCGTCAGAATTCTTCACTCTTAAAATATTTTTTCTACATTTTTTCTTTGTTCCATGTTATGTAAATGTACCTAGGAATATAATGATTTGAAAGAATAGATGATCAGAAGGTGTAAGTCCCTTAACATCATGATTTCGTAACTAGAGTGATATCTTACCAAGTTAGCCTCTTTCCTACATCCTTCTCTGTTACTTTGCTGGGTTTGAACTTAAGCCCTATGAACAGCTGGCTGCTAAAAATACTTGCCTCTACTCAGATTATACGCCTTTCAGCTGTACTTTGTTTAGAATCCTCAGTGAGGAACCTCACCTCATGTACCTGTGTAACTTGGTTGTATAGTGTTTAGACATACCAATACTAATCTTTTTTCTCCCTGGCTCAGCCACTAGTAAAGCTGACAGGGTATGAGCAAGAGTAGCATTCAAAAACTCCTACAGAACTTGCATATCCTGTTAGATAAATGGCTTTTTGGAATGTCAGATTGGATCTTGAGCAGCTGTTCTGTAAGAATCCTGCAACAAAGCAAGCGAAAATGAATTATTTGCTTGGCTTTCTTCCCACTGTGTCATTCTCAATGACTAATTTATGTTCTAAAGTGATCAAAGGGCTAGCCTGTAAATTAAACAGGGTGAGAAAGAAAATGAAAAAAAAAACATTATGTGCCTAAGATTACTGTTCAGTGGTTGCTGAGAAAAGAAAAGTTAGGATATTTAAACTTATTAATGAAACAGTTTTAGACACATTTTTGCTTCAAGGGTTGGCAGAGTTGAAACAGGCTGAAAACTCTTGCACTTCAACATTATTTTTGATATTAATATTATGCCAATTCAGTTCTAGTACAAGTTCACTGATGGCTGAAAGTGAAGAGGAACTGAGGAGCCTTATGATGAAGGTGAAAAAAGAAAGTGCAAAAGCTGGCTTGCAGCTAAACCTCAAAACAACCAAGATTATGGCAACCAGCTTGATTGATAACTGGCAAATAGAGGGAGAAAATGTAGAAGCAGTGAAAGACTTTGTATTGCTAGGTGCAAAGATTACTGCAGATGCTGACTGCAGTCAGGAAATCAGAAGAAGCTTAATCCTAGGGAGAAGAGCAATGACAAATCTCGATAAAATAGTTAAGAGCAGAGACATCACACTGACAACAAAGGTCCACATAGTTAAAGCAATGGTGTTCCCCGTAGCAACATATGGCTGTGAGAGCTGGACCATAAAGAAGGCTGAAAGAAGGAAGATCGATGCTTTTGAACTGTGGTGTTGGAGGAAAATTCTGAGAGTGCCTTGGACTGCCAGAAGATCAAACCAGTCCATCCTCCAGGAAATAAAGCCAGACTGCTCACTTGAGGGAATGATATTAAAGGCAAAACTGAAATACTTTGGCCACATAATGAGAAGACAGGACAGCCTGGAGAAGGTGCTGATGCTAGGGAGAGTGGAAGGCAAAAGGAAGAGGGGCCGACCAAGGGCAAGATGGATGGATGATATTCTAGGGGTGACGGATTCATCCCTGGGGGAGCTGGGGGTGTTGACGACCGACAGGAGGCTCTGGCGTGGGCTGGTCCATGAAGTCACGAAGAGTCGGAAGCGACTAAACGAATAAACAACAACAACAAGTTCATAGAATCACAAATGTAAAATACTGCCATACACAGTGCTCTAAAATAAACATATTACATAAATAATGTGGGCTAATTCTATTAGAATGCCAAATTTAAGGCTTGCCAGTTGGCTACTGGAAATGGTACCCCCTATACAGAATGCAATATTCTTATAAAGTGGAAACCTGCAAAACATCTCCCTAAGGGTGGAGGGGCTATAGGTCTGGACTAGAGCAGATTCTTTGTAGTAGAATGTCACATGCAAATCTTGGTATCTCCAGATAGGGCTCAGAAAAACCCAAGCTGAAATTTATTTATTTATTATTCAATTTTATATCACAAATATAGCCAATCAGCATAGAAAATGTTGAATTTGATGGATTAATGATCCCTTGGTGGCAGAATTCAGATGCCACAGTGTACACTGAACGCTGTTATTCTTCCCCCATCCTTCAGTACAGCCATATGAAGACAGTTTAGCATCATACTAAAATCATAAACTGAGATCAGCCTTCACAAACTTTGGAACCAGATTAGTAAATCAACTATGAAAACTATGATTTCATAATTATAACTGACATCATCTTCTTTTGATCATTACTGAAAACTTTCAATCTTCTCCTCCAACATAGGAAGAAGAAGTATTCCAACCTGAGAATCTCTATAGATTGTTCCCATAATGATAAACAATTACTTATTACTAAATTCAATTTTAGCAAGTTCATGGCAACTTCTTAAAATTTTGCTTGGTTTAATCCTCTTTTCCCTCCATCCAATTTATATTGAAGAGCTAAAATGTCTCTTCCCCTCATCTGTATCCCCAAAGAGTGGGATAATGATGGTTTATCTCTAAACTGATTATGGCTTGGGTCTTTTCACCCTAGCTCTGCATGCTTCCTCAGAGATACTCCTTTCCTCACAGCAGTGCCTAGGAAGTGATATATCCATAGATCATTTGCTAAAATCCTCATTGAGTTCTGAAGCTGGTATGTAGGATACACACATATGCTAACTGTGGATTCTTAGGAAATCTATTTCCTACAAAGTGTTTAGAAGAAACAAGAAGTCTGTTATAAGGACTGATTTCTACCATCTGTTTGAAAATAGACAAACATTAGAAATTATGTTTTAATATGTATTAATGTACTCAGTTTCCACATATGAAAAGACATAGCTGAAATCCTTAAGATGACAGAAATTCTCGATCACATACAATATTGCATCAAATCACTAAAATATTTTAAACTCTGTTTCAAAGGAAATAATTGATTATACTCCCTGGCAAGTTACAATTCAAAACATAGCACCTCAAAAGGAAAGCACAGCCCTGAGAACTTGTCTCTGAAATGCCAAAGAATTTTCGTAGCAGCTTTCCATGGGAATGCTACATGGATTGGAAGAGAAACAAACACAACCTTTCTACACAGACAATAATACCTTCAACAAATACAGTTTATAGCCAGCCTTAAGAAGTGTTCAAGGAGATTGGTAAAAGTAATAATTAGAATATGCTAAACAAATATTAAAGTTATAAAGGAAAAATATTTCATAAAATCATCAAGACTTATCTGAAAATTCAACAGGAAATTGGCAGCAATCTTGATCCCAAATACAGTAACAGTCCTTCGTAACAACTTAAAATGGTTCAATAAGATATATAATTTAACCTGCTTTTTCTGAATGCCAAGATCTTGGTCTTTATGGTCCCTCTCCAAGAACTGACAACACTTAGGAATTAACACAAGCAAAAAATATAAACATTGTGCACATAAATTAAGAACCAATGGTTTACCTTCACAAGATTCAAAATGATGATTGGAGAGCCAAATCTCTGGAGCATTTGATCAAAGTGAAGAGCAGCTACATGAGCAAATGGGTCTGCCTGATCCACTAGAAAAAGAGCAATTAATACTAGATGAACAGTGTTCTACGATCTTATCAGGAGTTAATATACTATACCTTTCATGTTTAGCCATCTTCATTGAAACTACGAAGTAGATGAAAAGCCATTTGAGTTTATTTTCAGGACAGATGATATTCTTTTCCTCTCATCTAATAAAGTTTTCTAAATCTGGAAAGTTAAGAGATCTCCCACCCACACACATGAACTGCTCATACTGCTATATGGGAAGTTCTTCTGTGAAATGATAACACAAAAAAGAAAAATAATAAGATTGACAAAAATGCTACAAAAAAAATATTGAGAGATGCATGTTGAGCAAATACTTCCCAACAACTCACTAGGCCACCAATGATGGAATACTGGAAAGAATTCAGTGCAGAGGGGTACTCTGGTTTCAGATCCACTTTTGCTGCACAGCAGTATATATAAAAGACTTGATTCAGAATTAGCTGTAATTAGATGAATGAGCATGACCTTATAACAGAAACAGAGTTCCCACTTCACCATGACTTTATCTCTTGCATTTATGTTCTGCTCTTTCTCCTGGTGTTCAGTATGGCATATATGTAGTACTCGCCCTTTCAGTTTTACCTAACAACTCTGTGATCTCATCAAGAAAAAACTGAAGAAATAATGGATTGCATTCACTTATAGTACTATCATTTTGCTGATAGAATGGTTTGATCCACTTTCATATCAAACTGCAACCATGATTTTTGCTCCTTTCTACAGCTTTCTGTACCATTTACTATGTTGTTCAAAAAGCTTAACTAACTGGGCAGTGTAGATGGGATAAAGGGAAAAGAAGGAAATCACTCTTAATTTCACTATCTGAAGTTTTGCTGGATCAATGAAGTGATACTACTTGGATACAACTGTCTTTTTACTTTCTTTTTTGATGAGTTTTAAAACATACAATCCATGATTTCTCATCATATTTTCCATCCTCTGGCTCCATCTTATATAACTGGTTGAGATAGGTCAAAGAAATCCGTAATGCAACAACACAATTCTACTTATCTTTTCTATTTGAGAGCAAAAAAGACAACAAAGCAGCAATAGTTTCATGTCTTTTCAGTGTCTAATATGTCTTTTAAGTTCTGTGCTATTAACCTAAGCAGCATACAGAAAGAAGCAAGCAGCATGAATTCTTCTACATAAGTGATAGGTGGTAAAGATAAGAATATATTTTTAACAGCCAGTTAACTAAATTATTTATATATTATTGAACAGTGTCAAACTTCTAAAAAAACTGTCATGGCTCTGTTGATCAAACACTACCACCCCCATCCCTGCAGTGGATAATACTTATTAAATACTCTCGATCCAGTCATTTTCATTTAGCAAACTTTTAAACTATGCTTTAAAAATATGTTGACAAATTGCAATATACAGTTCTTCTATATCTTATTTCATAACCCTTGTTTACAATTACATTATTCACTTCTAGTGAATGCTAAGAGCCCTGAATAAGCAGAGTTCATCTTTTATTTCCCATAAAATATAATCTAGGCAATCACATAACCAGTGTAATCTATTTAGCATCTTCATCATTCAATCATATTGTCATTAAGAAGATGGGATCTGTAAACAGGCACACTTAGCTTTTCTGCTTTCAAGATATTTGCCAATAGTTTTGTTCTTGTTCTATATTTATAGGCTTTGGGAAGGAAGAGCCAGAGCATCTTCCTTTCTCTTCTCCTGAAGCTGGGCTGAAGGAAGAAGTCTTTAGTGAAAAGGCTAAGAACTTTACAGCTGGACAGCCTAATGTAGGAGGTGTCAGGAATTTCAAGCGAACTGGTGGCAGATTATCACTATCTTCTACTGAGGGACCCTTGGAAGAAGGTCTGTTAGTGAGATTTAAATAACCCACCCTCCCAGCTTATAACACTTTATTACAATCATACATTTTTCTGTTGTGCATTTGCTTAGAAGAAGTGTGACAATGTAAGAGAGGGTCTTATCTGTTGCAGCAGTCCTGCTTCCCCTGGAGACCAGACTGGCATCAAAAGTAGCCACATTTTGGTAATAAATGAAGACCTGGCTTTTTATTCTTGTATACTGGATTTAAAAGTTACAACCTGCCTGTACCCTATCACCCACTGTAAAAAAATACTTATGCCTTTTCATTATTGTATTATGGTTATTATTGTTTTAATTTTAAAAGTATATTTTTATTTCACTTCTCTTTTCTTCTATGTATTTCAGGGAGGGTAGTCTGCCTTGAAATCCCTAAGATGATAAATATTCTACATAAATGAATAAAGATAAAGGGTTATGAGCATTCGTGTAGATGTCACTCAACTCTACCAAAACCTCCTATATAAACCTTGAATTCTTAAATATCAAGTTACTAACAATAAAGACAAATAAATGATTAATACATTCATTTTGAAAGAGTAGCCTTTCCCTCACTATTCAACATATTAAACTGTTTTTAAAAAAACCTTCTCATGGTACCTGCCTGCACAAGTTCTGTTCCTAATATAACAACATGATCCTGCCTGTTTAAACTTCATTTGGGAGGTTATCTGCAAGACTGTTATAGTCTTGCAGGTAACCTCCTAGAAAATATTTTTCTGTGTCTTGAAATGCCTTATCTAGAAAATATTCACAGGTTTCATGGCCATTATCCAGTATGTGGTTATAAAGATTGCATAACCATAGTATATATTATTAACACTATCACCAGAAAGCTTTTACCAGTAACTACAATTAGCTATGACTGGTCAAAATATTATTTCCCCATCTTGGAACTACAGCTTGGAAGCACAAGAGTCAGTAATTTAACAGTACGTAATCTGCACACAACCTACAAATTAATATTTTGTACATACATGTGATTGGTGGCTTAGGCATCATAGTCGATATGTCCTGAGACCAATACAGAGGGACAGAACCTCGCACCTGGACGTAAGATGAATAGCTTCCGGCAGAAAATGACATTACTGAAGCATCATAAAGTATCTGCTCAGTTTCTACTTCATTCGCTACATCTCCCTGTATGAAAAAAGCAGTAACATTATGATACTTCCAATTATCAGCATCATCTTCAAAAGTGGTATCACCCAATTATCACACTAGTTTTAGTTTTAGCATAGCAAAAAAAAAAATCAATTATGATTTATTGCATGGTCTTAATCATTTGACATTAATGTCTGTAACTCTAGATCTAAATAACTTTTTTTGGAAAAATGTCTCATTAATTTCAGTTTTGCTTTCATCTACACTGAAATCAGTTTTACTTCTGTTCCTAAACCCACAGTTACTCCAAACCAGATATCATGAGTGCAAGAGAACACTGTGCTTCGTAAGTATCTAACTATACATTCACAATCATGACATGTGGTCCCCTGAAAAGTATTTTGCCATGCAACTAGAAACAGGACGTCACTTCAACATAGACTGATATTGATGGAGTAATGCAGGTGGTCATGACATTAAATATAGCTTTACTTCAGTTCTGCATCCATACAGTTGATTCAAAACTGGTGATGTGCTGATGGATACCCTAACACTAGTAAAATAGATTCTTAATCTCTACAATTCTTAGATACTATTCACATTGCTCTATGGGGCTTGGATATCTGGGGTGTCCATGGGGCAATTGGAAGGAAGAGGAAAAGAGTGAAGGACAGTACCATAGCAGAACTGAGATAGCCCATAGGGAAAAAAATGTATCATCCCATAATTACTCATCTCCAAAACTCAGGGGTAAAAAGGCCTTCCACCTTAATGCATATTTAAGAAATGAACTTGTGCAAATGAATATCAATATATTCCCAGGCATGAGGAGGAGGAGGAGGAGGCAGCCAAGCAGTTCTGAATAAATCCCTAGGTTTCCAACCTGATTAAACAGTTTGACCCTGATGCTTGTGTGGATTTATAAGGATAAAAGTCTAAATTCTATTAATTTGTCAGTGTTTTGTCAGAGAAATCTTAAATCTAAAATGCACAAATGAACATTTCTGTGGGCACGTACATTGCAATCATAAAATTACAGCATATATACAAAACCATGGAATCTTTGCATCTAACAATAACCGATGCAGAGATTAATTTTGAGGTGATTTAGCATATTATTAATAAAACAAATGAAGTGTAAACTAGCCTGTCTTGGACTACTTGATATACACTTTCCAAAAATAAGGGGAAAAATGCATGGTTTGGATTTTCTTCTAGAGTTGCCTAAATGGCAAAACAGTTACCACAAAGTCCAAACCTGGGGGGTGGGATAGGGTCTCCACAGCAAAATATATCTCATAGCAAAGTACATCTCATGCAACATTTTCATACAATGATGAAAACTCTGATATATATATATATTACCTCACAGTTTGCTCCTCTCTTTAGAAACCGTGTTCCAGCAAATTTACTTGATCTTCTAGCTATCAAAGTGACATACACTGGACGACCATAAATAAGTAGTTCTTGGAAGCCAAGATAAGGTTTATAAATATATGTCATTCACTACCCCACATTCTTCTTTAACTTCCTTTTAGTCCTGGCATATACATAAACATAGAGCAAGTGTACAGTTCTCATTTTAAAAAAGAATGTTCTCTTAGTCTATCAACATGACATTTTAATCTTTCAAATTCCCGTAACAAAAAGCAAGAAAGGCAGAAATTCTATTTAGAGTTGAATGCAAAAAATAAAATAAAAAAAATCAAGCACTGCTGGTCAAATTGTATGTTTCTGTGAATCCCTTGGTGAACATAAGCCGACACAAGCTCTGCATGATACAAAGTTAAACATTGTATCTTTTGGAAATCTGAAGTACATGCAGTTTTTTCCCCCCTTAAATAAGAAAACAGTGAATACAGCAGGGGCAGAAGTTTGGACACCATTACAATTGATTCAGTGCTTTTTTTTTTAAAGAAAAATCAACACTATACTGTAAAGCTATCAATAAAGCCCCAAATTTGTTACTCGTTATGCCTATGGCACAATTAGCCAGACTGAGATAATTTCAGAGGTAAACAAATATCTGACTCTTCTAAATCTCGGATTGTGATTGTTCTTTTTATTTTTAATAACCATGAATTCCTTTAAGCAACTATCCAAGTATTTGAAAACCAAGGCAATCCACTCTTACAAAACTGAGTAAGGTTTACAAAAAAGAATTTCTAACTACATCCAGCTAACAATTTTAAGTGTGAGAAACACTGTTTAAAAAGGCTTAATTGTTGAAACTGTTGAATTCAAGGCAAGATAATGAAAAATCTCTGCTAGAATACCATCTTGCCAACTTTTAAGCAATAATATTATAATCTGAGGTTGTGCAACAGCGAATAGCACAAGAAATAATATGCTGATGAACAAAAGAATAGATTCAACTAAATATCCACATGATGGCATTTTTCCCAGTTTTCTTGAAGAATATTTCTGAGCTAGACAATTCTGCAAAGAAGAGCGGGAAAAATGCTAAAGGCTAGGATAGAAAGACTCTTAGATGATTACAGAAAACATTTAGAGGCCATTTTTCCTACCAAAGGAAGTATAACAAAGTATGTTTTATTTATTTAAATAGTGAAATCTTAAGAAACAAAAACTCCATGACACCAACAGAAAAAAAAAGATGATTACCAAGTACTGACTGAAAGGTATTCTTATTTCTGCACCTGCGGGGTTCACTGTTTTGTCGTTTTGAATCTTCAACAGCACGTAAGTAGTTAGTATGATTGAAATTTGCAAAAACATGTCATGTTTAACTCTGAACTATGTACAGCTTGCACTAGCTTCTGTTCACTTAAGAGTTCATTGAATCATGGTGCCTAAACTTTAAAATACAGTATACATTCAATCTTTTTCCTGTAAGAGCTAGGACTTATCAGTTGTGTTTTTTGAAGGGAAGTAAATAAAATAGAAGGTGAAGCTAGAAAATCCTTCCATCTCTTCCATCCTCATCCCTGCAGGAGGGAGATGGGTGGTGATAAAAATATGACAAATAAAAATAAATCTCTTATCTCTTCTATTTCAGGCCAGTTATAACAGTACTGTACAGCCAGTCTGGTGCAGTGGTTAAAGGCGCCAGGCTAGAAACTGGGAGACTGTGAGTTCTAGTCCCACCTTAGGCATGAAGCCAGCTGGGTGACCTTGGGCCAGTCACTCTCTCTCAGTCCTAGGTAGGAAGCAAGGGAAAAACACTTCTGAAAAAACCTTGCCAAGAAAACTGCAGGGATTTGTCCAGGCAGTCTCTGAGAATCAGACACGATTGAACAGATTAAAAAAAAAAAGTACTATACAGCTAAGCAACAACCCAGATTTGAAGAGCAAATCTGACTTGGACTGCCAAGAGGGTACACATATAGCTCCTGCCTGTAATCCCTTAAAGAAGAGCAATAAGTTTTTGGTTTGATTCATGCTGTTTCTGATAGATGCAACATACATTCCAAATCATATTTTGTTCTTCAAATCCAGGTAGTTGGATTTAAGAGCACTACTCAAGAATTGCAGCAAATACTGTAAGGGAAAGCACAGGTTGAACTATTCCTACGCATTTATGAATTTTAGATCATATAGTATAGTTCAATATTTCCTGCCAGAACTTTTCAGAGACCATGGACATGTGAAACCTAGACACAAGACTATTCAAAGTAATACAGAAAAGCCTCAATATCCAGACATGTCTTGCTGGCTTGCAAGGGGCCACTAGACCACCAAGAAAAGAGGGTGTCTTTGCAACTCTGCACAATAAGTAATGACTGATGTTAAAGGCTGGCTTTTTCAGCACGGATGTGATTTTTAAGCTAGTACAAACATACATTTCCACATCTTGGTAAAATAATGACAGCACACGGTTTTGCAATGATACATCAGCCCTTCTGTTTAAATCGTTTTGCTAAATGAAGAAATGTAGACATCCTATCAACCTCTATCAGTTAATCTTTACTCCAGCAGGAAAACCATAAAGCAATCTAGCCACTGAATTAACACAAACTTTAAATATACATTCATTTCATTTGAACTAACATGACCTTTTAGCATATGGTGTACTTCATTTATTAATGTTTTTGTCATTGTAGTCTTGTACTAGGATATATCATCCTCTGCTCTCCCTTCAATATTAATTCCTATCTGGTGTTTTCTGGGCTTGGTATCTTTCTGCCCTTAAAAGTCTTCTTTTTTTATAACTAGTACAACTTAACCTGCAACCATTAGATATTGAGGCACTTTTAAAATCAATAGTATTTCAGCCAAAGTACAACAAGTGGCTTAGGATAAAGTAGAGTAAGTGAATTAGGATAAGTGACTTGTTTGCTTTTACTGTTCTTTTCCTACACTGCTCTGGGCTCCTTCAGAAGAAAGAATGATATAAAACATATTTAAAAGCTGATATAAAAAAATAAATCATAATCTTAAGCACAAGGAGCTGCATCCAGTGCTGATGTTCACATAAATCTTTTTAGACCTCTCAAAGTTTTGAAAATGGAGAAGTGAATTTTTGCCAGTTCCCCTTTTGTCTCTTCCTGTTTTTCCTTGCTGTTCCACACTTTTCCCCAATTCTCTGAAGCAGTTTTGAGGTCTAAAGATGACTGCATCAAGAAGTGGAAACACACTTTTATATATATAGGTTAAGAAATTTCCTTGGAAAAAGTGGATGAATATTTACATAAATAGAATTTACTGAAGATTACAGAGAATCAGAGACAAATTTTGAATGGACCTATAACAATAAGGGAAGTTTGAGAAGCTATTAAAAAGACTAAAACAGGAAAGGCACCTGCTCCAGATGGTCTGCCAGCCTCTTATTATAAATATTTTGAGGATGATGTGGTCAGAAGGGTTGAAAGTTACATTAGATTATGATTTTAAAGAGAATTTTGATAAAATGATGTATTGTTGATGCATGATGCCAGAAAAATTATCTAGAATGTATAAAGGCATTCTAAATGTATGTTGAAAATGTGAACAACATGAGGGGACATTCTATCATGCTTGGTGGACCTGTAAAAACGCTAAAAAAATTAGATTCAAATACACACATTGATACAGAGGATTTTAAAAATTAATATTCAGTTGAAGCCAGAACTTTTCCTTTTAGGACTGATGGATACACAGTTAGAAAAGAGTCATGGAAGATTATTTCAAGATATGATTACTGCGGCAAGATTATTATTCAGTAATTGGGACCGGAATTCTGTCACTAAGCTATGTGGTCGTAAAGCAAGATGTCATGTGACTGCATCGCTTAGCTATGACAATCCTGTCATTTCCTCTTGCCATCGTTAAATGAATTTTACCAGTCATTAGCCAAGCACCCACCCCAATCCATTCTGGGCTTGGTCCCTCCCAGTCCCGAGCCTCAGTAAGGTAAGCAACTGCCCCCACTCACCCCACCCACCTATCTCCCCCGCATCTCTGCCCTTTTGGCTGCCCTGCACCCTGCCTTGTGGGGTGGCAAGCAGCCCCAGAACCACGTGGCTCTGAGGCTGCTTGCCATGCCCTGGGAAGCCGCAGCTGCCCCAGCCCAGTCCCAGCTGCAGTCCCCCTCGCCACCCTGCACCCTTAGACTCCTGCCACCCTGTGCTCCACTGCTCAGCTGACCTTCACCAGCTTCTTTCTCCCACTGCTAATAAGGTGTGCCCAGCCTGGCTGCTGGGCCAGGCTGAGCTAGGCTTCAGCTATGGGGCGGGGGGGAGCCCAAAGCAGCCCCTTTGCAAAGAGCTGCTGTGCGGGGATGACCTAGCTTCACATTCCAAAGAGAGAGAGAGAGAGAGAGGAAACAGTAAAGGCAGCCCCTTTGCAAAAGGCTCTTGGGCAGGGCTAAGCTAGCTTTTTTTTTAAGTGAAACTAGCTCAGCCCCACCCAGCAGCTCTTTGCAAAGGGGCTGCCTTTACCATTATTTTTTTTTAATTTTTCCTCAGCCAAAGCCAGCTCCAGCCCCACCCAGGGGCGTGGCAAAAAGGGGTGTTTTAGCACACTGCCATTGAGGAGCTGCCTTTAGCATTTTTTCTCCTTTTTCTGCAGCCAAAGCCAGCCCGGCCCGGCCGAGCAGCCAGGCCTTTAAGGGAGGTCTACCCACCATGGAGGAATGGTTGGTGAAATTGACAGAACTTGCTGAGATGGCCAAACTGACTTCTTTGATTAGAGAAAGGTCATTACTGACATTCATCAATGACTGGAAACCCCTTACGGAATTTTTGCATAAAAAAGAAAATGATTTTGTGACTTACAGTTTTGATGATGAAAAAGAATAGGTCATAGAAAGAAGGGAATTACAATGTAATCTTAGAGAGGTTTGATTAGAATTGTATGTATAACTGCCAAGAGGAAGATCGGAAGCTATTTCTTTATATTTCTTTTCATGTTTTCTGTTCTTTTATTTTCTTTTTCCTATCTCCTTTTTTCTTTATCTCTTTTTTCCTTTCCTTTCTTTCTTTCCTCTTTCTCTTTTACTATTTCTCTTTCTTATGTTATGGCCTGTGGTTACAACAATAAACTTCACTACTACTACTACTATTTCTCTTTCTTTGAATGTATTTCTTATTATGTAAAATCTTTTAATAAAAACTATTTTTTTAAAAAGGGGAAATACACAAAAATCACATTGCTCCCTCTTCAACTCATCTAAAACTTCATTAAATAGAAGAACTTTTCTTGAACCGAGTATTGGATGCAATCTAGAACATTTATATAAGTACTCTAAAAGTATAAATAAGGTCTTATTTACTTTGGTATATTCGTTTCCATTTTTCTGTTATATTTATCAAAAGTGCATTTTAATAGTAGTTAAGTTCTGTTAGCTATTCTACTATCTGCTCCAAAATGAGTATGCTCAATTATTCCACTGCAACCTAATTTCACAGTGAAGTAAGTCTGACACAGTCATTGTGGTAGGAAATGGAGCCTTTATCTGGCCCTTATTTCTTCACTGGCAATGCTAACCCCATTCATGATTTCTCGTAATAGGCATGCTTAGAATAAGAATTTTCCTTCATTGTGCTTCATTATCTGCATGTAGATGAAAACTGAAAATTTGTTTCCCAGCTCTTAGGATCTAAGAGGTTCTTTTAAAAACAGCTAATTAATTTGTGGGTGAGTTTAATAACGCTATACAAAGAACCTGAGCAAGGACTTTATTGTATGTTACCATGATTCAGTTTTCTTTCTAGAATAGCAATTTGCTGTTACTGTAACAAACATTAATATCTAAAAGAAGAAGGATACTCGACTGCCCACAAAATCCATGAATAACATACAAAAGCCAGTCACGATGAACTGCAGTTTTGACAACGTCAAGCAATTTCCCATTCCACACATATTTTCTGTAAGGTTCACTGCAAATTCCAAATACACCTGAAAAATTATTGCAAAAACAGTAAGAGCATGTTATTTTGAGCCTTATAAACCACACACACATCTATTTAGGTAAATATCTATCTTTATTAACATGCAATATAACTGGTAAATAAACGAAGGCCAGAGGTCCTGGCCATGCTAAGGATGTTTTGGAACACAAATAGAAAGAGCCATCTAATGTTTTCATCATTACATAAGATTAGACACATTGAATACCAGAAGTATTTTGCTTATTGTTACTGGAAACAAGATGTACTGTATATCTATATTACTTTTTGATCTGATATAGTAGAGTTCTTACCCTTTACTCTACAATGCCAAGCAAGGCCTGTGCTTTGTTAAAGGAGAAGAAAGGGAAGAGGGTATGAGCCACTCTGGGGAGCCCATTCCTTGACCCAAAAAGACATGTAAAAAAGTTCCACTCTTCTCCACTTCTTTAAGAAACTGGTGGAATTCAAAGTGAGTTCCTCTGTTGATAGAAGGCTTTCAGCAACAGCATAGGAAAAATGACTACTACTTTTAATTCTATACCAACCAAAATCTGCTTTATGAGATCTTACAACCTTCTATCCGACAGTATAGGAAGATGCCAAATGCCCCCCTTTCTAGTATGTTTTTGGAGCCTATCACTAATAAAAGGACACTACTTGGCTTCCACTTGCTTTGTTTATAGAATGAAATCCATACGCCGTCTTCCTCAGAATTATGTAAGATTTGCATACTGCCTAGGTGAGACCATAGCCCTACATAATCTTTCCAGCCTTATGTCCTCCAGATATGCTGGACTACAACTCGCAGAAAATTCTGCAAGACAAGACAATTATTCACACATTTACAGCAGTAACTTGTGGAAAGGGATAACTGGTATAAATAATTAAGCATGATTTAATTTGAATTACTTCACATCATTGAGCTAAAACTGAAGCCTTTTATTCAATTATTAATATTTATAATCCAAAGATAAAAGAGAACCACAATATTTTTTCCATTAGCATTTGGCATTAGTGTCTATTGGTAATAGTTATATGCCACAGGAGATAAATTCCTAATCCACAAATAAATCAGTGACTACTGATCCTTCAAATAAATGAATATTTATAAAATAATAATAATAATCACTTGTCTAAATTATTCTCTTAACTTATATGTTTATTTAACCAAAACAAGTGATCAATAATTTACAACTGTCTTGCTTTAAAAAAACAAACTAGGTATAATCGATATGTTATGTAATCCTTTATTAACTCTGAACACTTTCAACAAAATACTAATTAAGTGAAAGAGTACATGTCTCTGCAATTAAAAGCATTTCAAGTACAAAACAGGTACTTAGTTGCATACGAAGGATACTTACAACTTCCATTTTGAGTAGCGAGTCCCTCATCTTCAAAAATATCAAAACACTCTTGTCGAGTTCGGGTTGTTTCTGTTTTAAGTACATCTAGAGGCATTCTCAAAATGGTAAGGTTATACTGAAGGGAGTGGGACAGATCATAGCTGTAGCTAAAATTCAGATGAAAATAGAAAAAAATAAATATTCTGAAAAAAATTACTGATCATCATCCAGTAAAGTTTTCCAGTTTTCCAATACAGGATTCTTTAATGTACTGTGTCTTCTAATAATTGTATGGCTCCATGGAAATAAAATGCCATTTAAACCAATACGATATTGGAGAATCAGTATATTCTGTGGACTGAATTTCAGATATGTGTGAATGTGTGACAAATTGAGTGAATTATAAGAAAGTCACAATTCTAGATTACCTAGCTCAAGAAATCAAAATGATAGAATGTATTCATAAAATACAATTTTATAATATATTATCAGCTACAAGGTTGAATCCATCCATCCATGCATTCCAATCCATCACACTATTCCTTTTTGGAGGTAAGCAACTGAAGAAAAGGAGTAAAAAATGGTAAACCAAAGAAATTAAAGGCAGGACATTAAAAGAAGAAGAAAAAGAATATAGCTGAATCTAGTTTACACCAATACCTCTACATACCTTTCTACATTTGCAAACCATCATTGTTTCCACCACATCCATATACTAATTCAAACATCATTCTTTGCTCTTTAAACTTCTCACCTCTCTCTTTTTGTGGATTTTATCAACTCCATCCAATCACAACTTCCTTGATCTTTCTCCTCCTCTCAACCCATTCACTCTTCCTTCATATATCTGTTTTATAATTCAATCCCCATTCATTCTCTGGTATGATCAAACACTTCAACATACTTTTTCATCCTGATGACTCACCTTTGTATTCAATCCACATTCATTTAGGACCTGTTCATTCCTAACCTGTCTCTTCTTGTTACACACTTACTAAGTACTACTTAATCCTCAGGTTACGCCAGCAATTAGGACCAGAACTGCCATCGCTAAGCAACACGGTTGTAAAACGCGACATCACATGACTGCGTTGCTTACCAATGGCAGTCCCAGTTGCCGTCATTAAGCGATGACTGTGCAGGTCATTAAGCAAGGACCTCATGTGACTGCAACTTTCAACTTCCTGCCGGCTTCCCCATTGACTTTGCTTGTGGGAAGCCGGCAGGGAACATCAGAAATCACATTCACGTGACCGCATCTTGCTGCAACATTGTAATTGTGAGCCAGGCATCGAGCACCCATATCCCAATCACATGACTGTAGGGATGCTGCAATTGCCGGAACTCTGATACCTGTTGTAAATGCCCTTGTTCAGTGTCGTTGCAAGTTTGAATGGTCACTGAATGAGTGGTCATAACCTGAGGACCACCTGTACTTTTATGTTTCTCCCGACTACTCAATTTTTATTTCATATAACAAAGTGGACAGAAGCAACTGTTGTACAGAGCCATTTTATTTTCTTTTGACAAGAAGTCATTCCTAGCAACAGGCCACCTTCTACTCACCACCTTTCTACCGCCATTTGCACATCTTAAAATTTCTAGTGGTAGAAGAACTACTCAGTCATCAGAGGATTTCCCAGCATTCAGCATGAGGCTTGTTTCTATTTCTTGAAGAGCATCTAGATACACATTTTCACAGAACATACAGTAATAAAAGGTACTGCTTCATGAGGTTCTGGCTCTTCCTTGTTCTCTGTTGCTGCACTCTATCTGATACCTCTAGGCAGAAGTCTCCCTTCCCCTCTCTCACTCTAAGCACGATACCTAGACTTGGCTGTGAAGTTTTTAACCCCTTTCATCTTCCAATTCTGCCCCATTCAGTAGAAGTTTTCTTTCAGCTCTGTATTCTATATCTTTCTAAGCTATATTTAAAGCCTTCTAAATGCCACCAATTTAAACTTTTCTCCTACTTAAATAATATTGCATGATCTTGCCCCATACCAAAAGAAAATATGCTCAGAGGATATGGCATATACATGAGAGTTGCACTGAAGGAAAGCAAAATGAAATCTCGATGCATGACTGAAAACAATTTCCCTTAACAGTGGATGCTTTATGTGTAATGGAAGGTTTTTAATTCTTCAGATATTTTCCTGTGAAACACGACAGAATTAAACTCTCCTCTCAAAAGTATTCCAGAATGATGTAATGATAGTTGACAGAAAGCAAATGTAACAGCAGCTGAGATAAAAGGAACTCAAAGACATTTTTTTACAGCACTTCTGAAAAATACACAGTGAAGATTTTACATTCCAGAGTCCTTAAAATCTGGCATATTGTTACTTCCATGTTATAATCATCTGGGATTACAGGACACCTGACATGGTACATTCCAGAGTAAGAGAAGACAGTGGATCAAAAAAGATCAGGTTGTGTATATTGGGAAGGAGATGAGCAAAATGGAGAGAGCTGTGTAACTGCTCATGGGAATGTTGCATTTTAGCCATTAGCACAATTTATGGATATTTTTAAGTATACAATTTTTAAGTATTTTTATGTACACTTTATGGAGAGAAGAGAGAGGAATATGACAATTCTAGGTCATCATTGTTTAATAGCTAACTCTAATGAATACTTCAAATTAGAAACATACCTGAAATAAAAATTACTAGACAAGTCCACGTTCTGAAAAATTCGGAGGTATCTACAGAAAAAATTTTAAAAAAATAAAAGGTATTTTATGCAGACAAAGTATGCTGCCTATGACACCCTCTATCAAAAACTTCTGTATTAGTTATATCAAATCAAATACTTTATTATGGTCAATGACCAGATATAGGTACAATTCAGTAACAAAATTACAGGGGAGAAAAGGAAATGGGATAAAAGTGAGTAATTTACACAAAAGAGAGAAGAAAGGAGAGGAAAAGTAATAACAGTGTGTAAGAACTGGAGTACCAGACCATACTTGAAGTACGTAAAGCAGCAAGAATTGCAAATAATACTTAACTGTTAAGGAAGCACAAGCTATATTGCCGTATGACAGTCTAGTAGAGTATTAAAATACTAATATATTAAAACATTAAGATAATTAAAAATGTGGTGATAAAATGCAGCAGTATATACTAAAATAATAAAGTTCTACCTGGGAGATGTTGAACATAATTGATGATGCTTACTTAATACCTACTCGTTTATTGTAATCACAATTTAGGATTATATAAGATGAGGAGAGAGAGAAAGAGAAGGGAAACAAAAATAAAGTAGTTCAAGGATGTTGAGTTATCTGGTTGAGTCTGAAGATAATTATTCCCTAGTTTTAACTGCTGTAGTTATAAATTTAGCTACTGTGTGGGTGATGTCATGATTTGAGACTGAAATGAGGTAGGGGGAATGGAAATTGTCCATTCTCCATGACACTCACAGTAAAACAGGACTTATAATCTTGTTTCAAAGGTCCTTATAGAAGTTACAGTAAAGGAGGACATGTTGGATTGTTTCAATTTCCCTGGCACTGCAAGGGTATGTATGCTGGGATAGAGGGATGTTGGCATGTGTTAATTAAAACTTTGGTTTTTATTCATTAAGTTGTCAATGACTTTAAAAATTTACACCTTTCCTTTCTGAATTCAAAATGCTCTCCTCTTCTATAAGAATGAAGATATCAGGTAAACACATAACAACAATTTCCTCTGGTAAAAAAATATTATGTTAAGGGTAGCAGTTGCATAAAATAGATCATTGTCTCTTATTATGTATATGGTATTTCACAAAACCTGAGCTTGTATACAGCATCACATCTTTTGATTGTCTACTGTAGTTCTGTTCTTAAATCTCCACTTCTATATAATTTGAGGTCACTCCATTACCCATGGAACAAAATACCTTTTGTCACAAGAACCAAGTTCTTAATCCATAGCTACTTCTATAACAGAATTGTTATTAACTAGCATAAAGAGCCTCATGGTAATGCATTCAAAATAGCCAATGGATTACACAAAACCATAGACTTGGATGGGGCCATTTATGTCCCTGAAGGCAAACCTCTGCCCAGTGCAGCAATCTAGATTTAAAGCATTCCAAGCAGATAGCTGTCTAGTCCCTGTTCAAATACATACAGTGAAGGGCAGCCTTCTAACTATTGACATCATTGGTTCCACTGTTGAACTGTTCTTATGGCTAAGACTTTTCCAACATTCAATCAGAAACTGCCTCCCTGCAACTTTAATCAATTATTCTACGTCCTTCTCTCTGGAATAGGCCTTGACCTCCTTCCATGTGGCATCTTTTCAAGTATTTGAAGAGTACTATCATATCTTACCTCTCTTCTCAAGACTAAACATGCATAGCACAATCCAGAAACAAGAATCTAGAAGCAGGTCTAAAGTCTGAATTTTGCATATTGATTTAAGCTAAAGGGAGCAAATTTAGAGCTTCCAAAGGCTGTATAAGTTGTTATGTACATCCACTTAAACTCATACTGCAGAAACATTCATTTATTTCCCACTGATATGGAGTATGGTCACTGGAAAGAAAGGGAAGCAATAAACCGATGCCCTAAAACAACCCTACTTGCTAAGCACAGCTTTTTCAAATGCTTTTTCCCTCTCCATCCCCATGTTCCTGCTCAAGTCTGCTGATTTTTTGCTGTCATTAAATACAGGAAAAAAGTTAGTCATTCCCCACAAGCCATCTGTTCAAGGTGATCAACTCCCTAGTATGAAAAGTAAGAGCCAGGCTCTGCATCACATGTTTTTTGTGAGCTGTCATAAAATGGAGCCCAAGTTTCAAACCCTACAGGTAAAGACTCTTGATGCAAGCTTTTGACTACATGGATATATCTAAGTCATTTTCTTGGCAATAATATGGGAGTGGTTTACCATTGCCTTCTTCTTCCCAATCCAGCTGACAGCTCGTTGAGATCAGCTAAGGTAAGCAGTATACGGTACTACCTGCTGATCCCTGTTATCTTAAAGCAAAATGGAAACTGTAAAAGAAAAGTACCTTGCTTCATCAGGATGACTCACTCGTACAGAGTCATTTGGAATGTAGATCATATTGGTATCTTCTATTTTATATACTGCATGTCCTCCAATATCTGCCATCTTTCTCCTCTTTGTAATTAGCACAATGTAATAACCTTCTAAAAATCTAACAAAACCTGCAAGAAACAGAATAAATCACTCTACTTATTATTTGTATCTGTCACTTGATTCAATATAGTACCAGAAGGCTAAAAAAACAAGCACAAATTCTGTCAAGGTTGTAATAATTATATAGTATTTTTTAGCACCTTATACAACTAGAGATGGGGGGGAACTGTCATTCTTGAATAAATCTTTAATCTACAGAATTTCACTGAAGTAACCTGCTTTTCCTCTTAAATTATACACTAAATAATTAACAAATGTAAATTGAAAAGTATTTTTCAAAATGGCTGTTCACTTCATCTCTTTTGCAAAATTATGTATTGCATTCTCAAAGCATATTTCATCAAATCAATGCCTGGGGTGAACTGAGGAAAATGAAATATCTCATTGAGATGAAATGCAAATAAAGAGTTAACTGAACATTTCTTTATAAGGAAGACAAGGCAGAAAGTTAAAAGACTTGGGAAAGAGAGAAAGGAAAGAGGGCAGTTAACAAAAGGGGGAAAGGAAAGGAGAAGAAAATAACTTTGCATATACAAAAGGAGACACTGATAACCTCTGTGGCAAAGTATTATTTATCATTCTGTAAATAAGCATGGTGCTCTACTCTTTAAACTTATGTTTTATATTATCTGATCATAGAATGTATTAAATACAATTTTAATTGTTCAGCTAAGTAAATGAGAGAGCATAGTTAAACTATTAGGAAAAGAGCTGATACAAGAGGAGGTAACATCAGTGTAAGAACCCTAGATTTATCATTTTAAACTATATTTAACCCCCCACACACACACACACACACCCATATAAACTCAGTAGTCTGCCGCTTCTGACCAGATAAACTACATTAGTATCTGACACTGCAATGTGACTTCTCTATACTTTGTTCTTCTAAGCCTCCACCTGAAACAACTTTTCAGCATTGCAAGGTAGGGTTTATTTCCAGCAGAATAACATAGCAAATCCAGACTGTTAGCCTTTTCCTTAATGTAAATTTTCAACATTCTACAATATTTGACATGACACATCAGATTAACTTTTCACTCCTTCAATCTATCACAGTTATCAATCAAAGACTCTGGCAAATGACCTTTTATTGTGATTCTACAAAGAAGGATTTATAGCTACTCGTCTATTTAGACAGTCATTCTTTATACTGTAATAATTGAAAATGGTATGAATGCTCAAAGTCAACAGCAAGTGTTGCAGCCAAGTACTTCCATGTGAAACTGTGTGCATTCTAAAAGAGGTGGGTTTTTTTTTTGCTTTTTTCATCAGCCTGTTTCAAATGTTTCCAATAAAGAAGCACCAAAAAATTGGGATTTTTCCATGGTGGTGCTATCTTCAGTGGAACACTTCCTTATATACTCAGTTGGGATGTAGTTCACAATGCTGCATATAGAAAAAGCAAGTAGGTACAACAGATTTTTTCCTGTCATCTCCATGTGGCTTCACTATCCCCACCACCATCACCATAAAAATATCCCAACAGAATCATGAGTACTTCCACACACTGTGAACTGTTTTCTCCTGGTCTTGCAGCCCAATACATTTCAAATGTGAGGAGTCTGTCATCAGAGCAGCACACAGAAATCTTGCAAAATGCTTAATACAAAATGCAAAGAACATAGTAATGACGAAGTGTATTTGGCCATGCAGACCTACAGGATGGTAGACAAGCACAACCAGTGGCTGGATGCTGACCTGACCCAATTCGAAGGTGATAATCTGGAAGGCAGAGACTTTGAAAGCCATGTAAACACAAAACTGAAAAAAGGGAAGAATTACAAAGGATAAGAAAAACTCTCAAGGTTGAGGCTAGTGATCATCTGAGGAAGATGCTGCAGTAAACAAATATCTGACTAGCAGATACTATCCCATCAGCTCATCCTTCCAATGTCTTGGCCATGCCAGTGTGTGATGGAACGTAAGGGTGGCCTTGGAGAACAGAGGGAAGAGATGCTGCCGAGGGAACAATCAGATAAAAGGAAAGGGAGTCCAAGAGAGGGTAAGGGTCTAAAGAAGACACTTAGGAAAGACCCGCCCTGACCACTCAAGCGATAAATGGGGGTACGGGAGATTTGTACTTTCAGACTTGCAAGATTCTGTTAATGTAGCCTTACAATAAAGTAGAATGACTTCATCTAGTTGTGTTTCCTGTCTGGTTTACCTGGAAAGGCTGACAACAACCTTGCAAGTCTGAAAGTTCTTTTTAATAGTGATCCTAAGGATAAAAATAGGATGTGGAGCAATTTTAACAGCAATGTTTATTTGGGTCACAAAGTACACTACTTTGGTAATCAACATTATGAAGTTCTAAGGAATAGCTATGCATTCCAGCTGTGCACTGGAATTTCTGCTAACATACTGTACTGAACTTTGTGAAAGTTGCCTATGGCCTTTTATGCAAAGATGACAGCATTTTTTGTTATAAAAAATGTAGTCACCTTGGGAGGCATCCAAAAGCATCATTCCACTGGTGGAATGACATTTTTTTCTCTTCCATTTCCCAGTGTACCCTCTAAAGCTACTTTGGAGATTTGGGATGAGTATAAGGAAATGGAGTGAAGGAAAAGCCTTATTGTTTGAGCAGAAATGGGACTGCATAATTTTGGACACAGCCCTTTGTGCTGCATGTTATTTATAAAGTCTTTTAAATCCAATTCCAAAACTTTTATGATTGCTGTTAAGTAGCAGAATCACATAAGTCACTTTTGAAGCTGGAATTTCCATTTGCACAACATTGGATTCTGCTGGAGGAGGAGGTTCTGATTTTGAATGTGCAATTTTGCTCCTTTGGAAATGGGTTTGCGAGTAAGTAATACTTTAAAAGACAGAACAGATCTGTATTGGATATGGGGAGCTCACATATAAAGTTGTTAACATGTTATTGTTTGTATGCACTGCTGTTTTTGGGCTTCATTCTGGCCTCACTGAAATTGCATGTTCATTCCTAGGGATAAGCAATACCTGCTTAATAAAGATGTTAACAAAAAGATGGATGTGATATCAATATAATTTCTTAAGTGTTATATGCAAAACCATGGAAGCAATGCAAAATAATATATTTTAAAAATGAACAGGAGTCATTGGAACCTTTAAGTCAGAAATGGGCAGTCTGTAGCTGTACAGTTGCTGGATAACTCCCATCTTTGCTCACATTGTCCACGCCGATTAAGTTTGACAGACATTAGGGTTCAGCATTGTGCCTATTCCTGCTCTAAATCATGGTGAATTGCACAAAGGAAAACAAGATATAAATGTGCAATTGGGTACAGACTGATCCTCTTTCGATATAAATGATCCCTGCCTGGATAATGATGCATCAAGCAGAATACAGTTTACTGGTCTTCCATGACAGTTTGTCAGATGCACAATTACTCCTTTATTTCAGAGTCCCAGTTGAACAATAATAAAAATTTCAATGAGTATCATGGGATTCTTGAGCAACAATATGTAATTGTTTGCACAACAGCTGCTTCTCCAATCTCTGCTAAAATTTTAATAGTAAATCTGCATTCTTGTTGACAGCGGTTCTTATGAGAATTCACATATCAGTAGCTCCATAATAAACAAGTGGTATTCATGGCTTTTAACCTTCCATTCTGGACTACAGAGGAAGGTGGCATTAATTTATGATAGCAGTTACTTTCAGGCCATGCTTCTTCTGATGGTAAAGAGGGATGTAAATTGATACGAACTTATGGAAAAGGCTTCTTTATGTGTTCTTGACAATTAGTGCAACTTTGTAGCTTTTGAAGAAAGTTAGACTGTTGACTTTATCGTAAACCAGGACATCATGCATCAGTCCCAAGAAATTAGCCATTTTGTGTGTGTGTGTGTGAAATTTTTCACCTCCAACTTCTGAAGAACAGTACTGGACAGAGCAATAAACTGTTTCATAGGAGCATGTTTATTTTGAAAGGAGGCTATGAGTTGATACCAACTACTGCAATTCATGTTTCAAGTGGTAGCATCCATATTTGTTTTGAGCTTGTCATCTTAATTCCTGTCTTTGGGGAAAGTATTCTGCTGAATGTTGACTGTATCCTGTTTTATAATTGAAACTTTTGGTCATGAAGAGCTGAGCACAGGCTTTAAAAAAATAAAGAACAATACTTCTTTTTTTTAAAGACTATAAATGTTATCTTTTTTTCATTGTTTCTCATAAATAAATATCACAGCCTGAACTTTCCAGTCGATGTTTTAACTTTTTGTTTCCACTGTAAATGAAGGTTTATGTTTTAGGTTTATGTTTTCTTCGTAAATGAAGAGAATATTAGAAATATTTTTATAAAATGTGAAATATATTTTTGATTATGTTATAGATATATTAAGTACACTATCACTTAATGGACTGACTGGGGTCCAACAGGAAACATAAACATCTGTTGTGCAAACTTGCTTTCTGATCACACACTGTTGAGTATCACCAGTAGCTTTTAGGTACAGTGAAGTCTACTGTATTTTACTGAGATTGTAAAACATTTTGCATCTGCTTTGATGCTGTTCTGTCTTTAAACTCTTTTTAAATCGTTTTTCTACATTGCTTTTTTTACCATTACTATTAGGCATCATATAATTTGTTATGCTGAAAAGCAAACTAGAATTTTTATTTATGTAAACACACACACACACACATCAAGTATTACATGTCATGAATTGTATTTCAAGGGAATAGTGTAAATTAACAGAGTTTTCTAAGTCATATTAAAGGTGCCACTGATCTACAAAGATTCAGGTAACTGTCCAAGGTAACTGTTCCAAATTATTAGCCTGTCCTTATTTGCAGAGCCATTGTTTGAATTTTGTTTCATATTTGTGTTTTGTGCTTATTTCCAAAATCATATTTGCAGTGCCTTGGCCAACAAGCTAGTAAAAAAATAAAGGAACTTACCTACTATCCCAAAAGCAGAGACAGCACGTAATAATCCAGAGGAGCCCTTTTGCCCAATTTTTGTCCTGTTCCCCAGATCTAAACGGCCTAGCAGCTCTCTCACCTCTTGCTGGGTATATACATGCTTGAAAATGAAAATGTATAGTCATTGAAATATATCTGAAAGCATTAAAAACTTCATTGAATAAAAGCATACGCTAACTTCTATACAGCAGTTTCAGTCACCTTCCTAGAGCAGAAGTACCTAATTTGTGTGAGCTCAAGGACAGCATTATGCTTTGTTTGATTTGATTCACTAGTGAAGGTATAACAATACTGAAATTCTTTCTATTTTATATGTAGACAGGTTGATGATATATGCCTGGGTTGTAGATACTGACCAAAGCTTCCTGTCTCATATCATTTTTATATGTTTAATTTTTTTTAAAATGTAGTATTTTTAATGGGATCCTACTATACTGCAAATCAAAAGTACCAGTCTACATCGTTATTTTTATTTCAAAGAATGCCTCTGACTCCAAGTGGGCCTGATAAGCATTCTTTTAAAAAATCAAAATGCAAGTGACAAAACCGAGTGATTTATTTGAAAGGGTGATTTGCCAGAAAAGGGACAAGGGTATGCAGGGATATCAGAGAGCATCCTGAGGTGTAGGCTAGTGCAGGTGGCAGGGAGTATTCTGATAAACCAATATTCTATGATTGCTTATTTTGCCCATAGTGATTACTTTATAAATAAGCAAAGTTTCTCATCACATGGCAGACATTTTCTGAGAATTACTATGGCTCTCAAAATTTCAAATAAGCCCATCAGCCCAAAAATGTTGGAGGTCTCTAATACAGATATGTGACACTACATATTTGTGAGTGTGTGTGTATTCGTGAGTATGTATATACACAAATATATACAACTTTGTCTTTGATTACCATTAACTCTTTAAATATTATTTTATTTGAATTTTATTGCGACTTTCTCCCTTGTTTATATTGCTCCTTTGTTTTATAATGTTCATCATGTGTCTATTTAGCCCCCAGTAAAAATAGGTGGAATATTGTGGGGAGGGGCAAAAATCAACAAAAGGAAGAAGCATTCCTGTTTGGCATATATATAAATGTCTGGAGAAGAAATCTAGAATTTTATCTTCAGAGTAGCGTAAAGAGAACAGCTGTCTAAACTCCAAAGCGTTTTATATTTTCCCACAAAGTTCTGACTGCCCCCCACACTTCTATCATTTTTGTGGGGGAGGAGATTTTTAAGAAAAACTGGGAGTTTATTGTGAATAATATAACTCAGGCAGACTAAGCTCAAAATCAGAGTTCTCAGAACCACAACCTAGGAAAAATAAGCAGTGATAGAGGAAGAAGCTTTTAATCTCACCTGCCCTCCTAATACAAATATGGCTTGTTATTATTACACAGGAGATGAAATTCATGAATTTCCCTGAACAAATTTCGTAAGTTCCGATTTCCCTTTCAGAGCAAAAAATGAACCTAAGTTCTTTTAAGACATACTTTCCTACTGAGCTTTACCCAAAGATGCCCTTTCTTCATCTGAAGGAGCCCTTTCAAAGGAAGAAACACTATCAGGGGAGGCAATGTCATAATTAATTCTCTTTATTCAGAAATTGTTCCTGCTTCTCTCCAAACAATTTATTTATTATTGCTTAACTCGTTTATTAGGAAACTATATAAAAGAAGATAAATGAGTATTATGAAAATATGTATTAAAAAGAAAAAGGTGCTGAAGAACTTTAATGCAGCTTAAATTCAATGCGGTGCATAACTGAATTACTATATTTTCTTTTGAACAATAATATTTCAAATGTTGACATACTCACTCTGTCATCAATAACAACTAAATCCTTTGGTTCTGTGCGATCGATTTTCAAAACACGATATTTGGTTTCTGCCTGATTGCTTCCAACAAGAAAATATCTCTGGGGATTACAAAAGAATAAAACAGTAAAAGAATGGTTATGGAAGTTATCATAATTACTGCAACCATAATTAAAGTTCTGTTGCACATCAGACATGCAATTTTACTGGCATGAACTTTCATATACAAGAACCAATTTCATCCAACTTAGTTCAATATGTTATTTTTTTAACCATACTCTTCAAATATAATTTATCATCCTAATTTTAAAATAAACATTTTACAATTTTTAAAAACTGTCCAAATTCCCACATTCTAATCTAAGTAATTTCTGACTTCAGCCTTGTTACATTAATGGCATAATTTCCCTATTTTTGACCCACTGAACAATCAGTTAACAATCCTGTCAGCTGCACTGGATGCATTTGATAAAAATATTGGAAAAATTAAGTTGTGTTTATACATAGAACAGTGAAGAATCAGAATTGATTTCCTTTACAAATTGTTTTTATTATATTGATGTATATATTATTAATAAGACTAATAACTTGCTTCAGAAATGAGTCCCATTGAGTTTCATGAGTCTTATCCCAAAAAAGTATTTAAGATTGCACCGTTAACTTTCAGGAAAAAAAACAACAACTGTAAAGCCCCAAAGCATGTATCTATCAAATATGCATTATCACAAACTCAAAAATTTATATTAGGCAGGTTTATTTATTCTTCATCTGTTTAAAATATTACTAAAATACTTTTTATGGCAACCCCCCCTCTCTGGGGCATGTTACATACAAAAGGAAGAAAACATTAATAAAATTAACATTAAAGCCAACAGATTTCAAACATTAAAAACAAACAAACAAAACTCTTCCAAAACACAAAGAACAATCACTCATTCATGGGAAAGCTCGGGTAAGATCCATTTCCATAGGGCTTTCTTAAAGCTGGCAATGACCATTCCTGGCAAGTCCTAGGTGATGATACTCCTTAAGTGTGGAGTTAGTATGGAAAAGACTTAGCTCCATCTTGACCAGCCTAGCAGCTCTCAAACAAGGACAAGAGAAAAGAGCCTCTATTCCTGATCTATTCCCAGAGCAGTTTGTACAAGTCCTTTATGGAACTTAATTCCAATTTTTTTAGGCTTAAAAGATAAAAATCAAGCCTTTGAATTACATTTGAAAATACTGAAGTCCCTATCACACATGGGCAGTTGTCTACAGCACCAGTTGAGGCTTCCAGACTATATACAGTAGAGCCTGGATGTCATTAGTGCACAAACAACTACGGTAAGGTCCCTCCTCTCTACACAAGAAGATTATATCAACTTGTGGAGGATTTTGGCAGGGTCGCTGGTTCTCAGGAAGGAGTGAGCACATTCCAAGAAGATGGAAGAGATAAAAGGAGATATAGTCCAGGGGGCAATCGTGGGAAAGCCAAGAGATTCAGAATAGCTCCTCCCTAGAGCTTTCTGAGATTATTTCCCCTTAGGTTAGGTAGAGTTGCTTTAGTCTGGCAAGATTCTGTCTATACAGCATTAGCAAATAAAGAACTGAGGTTTGGCTGGACTGGCTCTTGGTTGTTCTTGGGCTGGGCCTGACACAACTTGAAGTAACAAAAAGCTCATCCTATCACATGGCCATTTGAGCTTTCCCACTTAGCAAATAGTCTAGGAATCCAAACTGTGCCCTTAGTCTTTCAGAAGAACTACAACCTCATCTAAAACCAGTCATAAATCTCCATCTACAACATTCAGTTTCCTTCAACAACATTGTCCCTTTACATAGTTTAAATTGCAGTCTTCACCTTTTTTCATCCCAAAACACCTCCCAATATCCAATTCAGATGTTTATTTACTCGTCCCTGGGAAACAATTGATGGTGATGGGTTGGCTGCATTGCACTGGCATTCTGAGGACATTCTGACCCATACTTCCAGATGATTTTCTCAGTCACAAAAATTTGAAGCCCTCCACAAAATGTAATATCTAAAAAATAAAAGGTCAAACTGTGGGTTTGTTTTTTATCCCTCCAGACCTTGGGAGAATTCTTGGTTCCACCAGACACTATCCCAGGACCTAATACCACCTAATATTAATATCTACAGTCTACTTCATATTATATCTTAAGAATATAATTAAATACCAGCTCAATTTTTGTCACCTTTTCCTCTCCACCTTTTTTGCTTTATTTACCCATCCTATCTGATGAACAATTCTAGAGAATAAAAAATGTGCACATTATTTTATGATCTATTGTATATTTTATAAAGATATCACTCTTTTACAGACTATGGATACTTGAAATTGTTATCTATCTATCTCAAGGCTGTGCAGCACTTTGGATTTGATCTCCAAATGCTGCTTCTGAGCATGAAGGAACACAAAGTTAGCACCTCTCTGCAATATCTTAAGGCAGCTGCTGCTTTATTGCAGGAAGGTGCTACTTTCTCATTCCCACACGCTCCAAAGCACCTTTTACAGATCAAATCTAAAGTACTGCACAGCCCTAATATATTTTCCATAAGACTGAAATCTTTAGTTTTTAGTTTTCCAAAATAAATATTTCTTACTGTCTACAACATTTTATTCAATTAACCAATTTTCTGTACAGACAGTCCAGGAAAGTCTTCCATATACTTTGGGGCCAGGCTTAGTAGGATTGCTTCATAAACAACACAGATACAAAGAGAATACTGCTGTAAACAGGAGAGACAAAGCCTGTACATCTCTCCGGCTTACAAATACTGTAAGGAGACCTGGGATGCTATAGCTAGTCATGTGGTTCAATCTAAATCTAGACTATGAAGCTATGATATGCATTTAATTATTAGTTTGTTCTCTTACCATTTTTGCAAATCATTTTTAAAATGCATACAAAATACCAGCAATGGTTGTATGCCACTTTCCCAAACATATGCTTTTCTGGATGCAACTTCTATCTCTATGTATATTGCATGCCATTTTTAAAGCAGATTCTTGTTTAGCAGATCACACCATTTTACTTGAAAAGAAATCCAGGACAGAATTCTTTTACATCGCTAGTTAGAGTCATTTCAGAATGAAAAGTGGTTTCTATTTCTTGGTTTGCCAATAACTAAAATATATTTGAGTTAGAACATTTGGTGGCAGAGCAATTATTTAAAGTAGATTCTTTGCTCTAAACAGGGAATTTGTTGTTTCATCGAGGGCTATAAAACAATCATTTGAACTAATTGAAAGGGAAAGGTTCACTACTTTCTCAGCAAAAAATGAACACTGAAAAGAAGAATAGTATATTAAATCTTCTAGCTGTTGATCCCTAAGGCAATAAAGTCACTGAAATAAAAACAAAAGAAAAAGCATGTACCTGCTTCTGTTTGGCACCTCTGTCTTGTAAGATTTAAATCTAATCCATACCCTAAAAGCCCAAGTACGCATACTAACAACTAAGCTGTCTGATCCTAAGTGTTCCGGTATAGCACAACCACAGGTTCTGTACATGTTTGGGTAACAGAATAGTTTAGTAAGTATAAACACCTACTGTACAGAATTTCTAAGGTTGCTTCTTCCTAACATGGCTTGGAAGAGAAGGGATATACCTCAATGATGAAATTCAACACACAAACCTTCATGCATCCAGCTAAAAATCCGATCGTAATGCAGAAAGGCTAGAAAAGATTTCTACTTCTTATATACAGCCTTGAAGAGCTGCTACCCTTCAATCAAAACAGACAACACACAGCCAACAAGGCTGAGGTAAATTTGGCAAGTAGGTAATACACAAGTGTGGTAAATAAATAAATAGATTAAAAACAATATTAACCAACTAGAGTCATTTGATGAGGCAGCGTATAAATATAATGAAATCCATATATAAATAATGAGATGCAGAAGAAATAATCTCATACAAAATATGTATGTATTCAAAACAAGATAATAGAAAAAAATCACTTTTATTGCTGGGATAAGCTCTTGCTCTTTGGACTACTCTTCTGGGATGCATTTCCTCTTTAGCTAAGTATGTACATGTCCAGAAGTGGGCAGACAAGAGATCACATGGCATAAAGGTGAAACAGAGAACAAGGGTATCTTGCAATGTTGAAAAACTCAATTTACTTTAAAGGCCATGATGACTTTTTATGCAACAGTCCTTTGTAAGAGGAAGATTTTCCATCATAATTTACAATCAACATATATACTCTGTGTGCATGCGCATATGTATATGTATTTGTTGTTTATCCGTTTAGTCGCTTCCCACTCTTCGTGACTTCATGGACCAGCCCATGCCAGAGCTTCCTGTCAGTCGTCAACACCCCCAGCTCCCCCAGGGACAAGTCCATCACCTCTAGAATATCAACTATCCATCTTGCCCTTGGTCAGCCCCTCTTCTTTTTGCCCTCCACTCTCCCTAGCATCAGCATCTTCTCCAGGGTGTCCTGTCTTCTCATTATGTGGCCAAAGTATTTCAGTTTTGCCTTTAATATCATTCCCTCAAGTGAGCAGTCTGGCTTTATTTCCTGGAGGATGGACTGGTTGGATCTTCTGGCAGTCCAAGGCACTCTCAGAATTTTCCTCCAACACCACAGTTCAAAAGCATCGATCTTCCTTCTCTCAGCCTTCCTTATGGTCCAGCTCTTGCAGCCATATGTTACTACTGGGAATACCATTGCTTTAACATTGCGGACCTTTGTTGTCAGTGTGATGTCTCTGCTCTTAACTATTTTATCGAGATTTGTCATTGCTCTTCTCCCAAGGATTAAGCGTCTTCTGATTTCCTGACTGCAGTCAGCATCTGCAGTAATCTTCGCACCTAGAAATACAAAGTCTTTCACTGCTTCTACATTTTCTCCCTCTATTTGCCAGTTTTCAATCAAGCTGGTTGCCATAATCTTGGTTTTTTGAGGTTTAGCTGCAAGCCAGCTTTTGCACTTTCTTCTTTCACCTTCATCATAAGGCTCCTCAGTTCCTCTTCGCTTTCAGCCAGCAAAGTGGTATCATCTGCATATCTGAGATTGTTAATGTTTCTTCCAGAGATTTTAACTCCAGCCTTGGATTCCTCAAGCCCAGCACGTCGCATGATGTGTTCTGCGTACAAGTTGAATAGGTAGGGTGAGAGTATACAGCCCTGCCGTACTCCTTTCCCAATCTTAAACCAGTCCGTTGTTCCGTGGTCTGTTCTTACTGTTGCTACTTGGTCGTTATACAGATTCTTCAGTAGGCATACATATTCCCTAACAAAGCAAATAGCAGTTTCAAAGATGGTGTATCTTCACTCAGAACCACAAGAAGAAGAAATATTTTTTTAAGAAAAAAACTCCCCCAGGAGAAGGATTCACGAAAGAGGGGAAAAAAACACTTTAGCTTTTAACTTGTTCAGTTTATTTTATGGGAAATTCTGAGAGTAATATTTTCTAAGCACACAAGCCATTTTAAAGTATATTTTATGCCACAGGAGGGCTGGGCCCATAGGGAGAAAGGCTGGAGTTTTCAAGGCTTCCCCCTCAGAGCCCATGTAGGCATTGGGTCTTCACACACTAATCCTACCTCTTGCCCCAGTGTAGCTGCTTGGTAATTACTACTGCCCTCATCTATCTTCCAAGGGGTGGCTCACTTCACATTCTCTCCCTAATCCCTGTCTGTGCAAGAGATACAGTGCCTACAACCTGTACTTTCCTTCTGACAAATAAAAGGTAAAAACAAAAATTAAATAATTTCTATGATGCAACTTACTTGCCTTGTAACAAAAAGGCATTATGACAAGAATTTCCTTTTTTTAGGTAACTCAGTCTCACAGGCAATACACAAAAACAAACTTGGCAGGCCGCAAGATGGAATTGCTCTGCTACAATCATTGATCTGTTTCCAGCTATGTATCAGTTCCCAACAAATCAATAAAGAGAAAATTTTGAACTAAGTCTGAAAATATAGAAAAATAGAAGAAATAGATAATAAGAATGCTAATGCACACAGACAAAAGAAATTAAAATTAAATGCAATTAATTACAATTACAATTAAAATATAATCCAATGGCTAACAGGAGTTATATAACATATTCCTGCAAAACCACCCAAATCTCAAAGCAAAATCTTCTGCTTCTTTTTCCCTGGACCTATGTCAGCTTCTTGAGATATTTCCATTCATTTACTAGAGCTTTTAAAAAAATAAAAAAGTCCTAGGACAAGATTTGACAGGATCTGAGCATACCATGCTAAAGCCCATGCCTGAGAGAGGACAGAAGTTAGATACTATCTAACATTTTGACTGGTAAGAAGGCTGAAGTATTGTGAATGCCAAAGGGCTAATCACTACACTGTAAAATTCAGAACTTTATGCCACACTGTTACGTAATTATCAACTACAGTAAGGATTATAATAGAGACATTAAATCATGGAAGGGAAAGGAAAAATATTACCTAAAACAGAATCAAAACAAAAGTGACCTGTACAAAATCATATAAAGAACAGAAAAAAAGCGCTAGGGCATTTTTGAGGGGTAAGGAAAGATACAGTAAACAATCGTCTCTACAGCGTATTCTAAAAGATAGAACTTCTACCACATGGACCCAAAACATGAATTGTCCCCATCACCAATGAGCTGAGGGACAATATGAGACAAGTCTCTGGATAATGTTACAGAAGCAGCTGTAATCTACAAAAACAGTCTAGTACTCAACATTTATTTTAAACTCTTTAAAAAATTACATTAAACGTCTCTTTTTTCATTAAAAATACTGTTTAGAATATATTTAAGCATGTTAAAAATAAAATATATTAACTTAGTTCACATATTGCTATAAACCATGATAGGTTTGTTTTTGGTTTAGTGCAATGTGTTTAATCAGTCATTGTGCTTTTTAAATCTTGAGTTATGGGTTCTGCATAGAGCTACACTCTATCAGTTGTGCTTTACTCAAGCAAATCAGGTTTAGCATGTGGTATAAACCAGGCCATGAAATGAATAAACATATTGAGTTAAAAGTTGTGCTTGTCAGTTATACAACCAATAATTAACAATATTTTTGCTAGGTATTAAACTGTACTAATATCATTAAAAACCTCTTTTTAATTTAATTATCTCACCTTTATTATTTTTACAAATAACTCAAGGTGGGGAACATAACAAATACTCCTTCCTCCTCCTATTTTCCCCACAACAACCACCCTGTGAGGTGCCTGAATGTAGTTTGTTAAGCTGAATGCAGCTTAAGTTAACCTGATTTTATGAATAAGTCACCATTATTATTTCCCTTTCAATCTTCCTCTGTGTTTTAAATTTGATCAAGTCCATATACTGTACTGGGTTGCCCCAACATAAATGGTCAGCCACATCATCGCTGAAGAGGTACAAATGAGTATGTGATGAAAGGTTGAGTTCTGTAAATTTAGTGGCAGAGGAGACAAAAGTGGTATATGTAGAAATGAAAGATGAATGTTCAAAATATTACAAACTATATTTCCAAATGTGTTGATTATGATTATTTTACATTGCTCTCTTGATGATCTGCTCATTCAGATAGTACCTTGTTTTTGCTTGGTGAAGGGAAGATGGATTTTCAAAACAGCAGTGTTTTTTATAAACCTCTTTGTGTAAAACCTTGCACAATGAAACTGAACAAGGGGCACAGTGTGGTATTTTATGCCCCAAAACAACATAAAAAGGAAATCCTCATTACACAGTGTAGGGCCTCTGCTTAGATTCATTTCTTTCATTTCATTATAAATTGGATTAGAATGGGATATACAAAGACAAGATGACATCTGATAAGGACCACAGGAAAAAAAAATTAAGGGCAAGTGTTATAAATATGGCAGAACCAGTCATATATTATTAGTAAAGTCTTGAGAAAAAGAGGGTCGGGAACTGTCAAATCAGAAGTTATAGAAGTAATAGTTCCAATAAATAACAATTCCTGCTTTACTTGTCTGTAAACAAAGACACATGTGCAGAGGATACACAGAGCAAGTGTTTTAAATTGTTAATCTTATCCATTAATGTAAGAGTGTGTGTGTATGAATTTACTGTTTATGGTAAGTTAGTCAAGAGCCCAGGCAACTCTCTTACCTAGCTATAGGAAACTTGGTAGCCTCCAGAAGTTTTGGACTATAACTATAACCATACTTTACCATTGGTCATTCTATCTGGGGCTAATGAGAGTTGGTCCAAAGAATCAGGAAGGCTCCAGTTTGCCTATCCATCCTGAAGACTAATGCACAATTAATTTTGAGGTTAAGCTTTTTTAAAGATTTACTAATAAAAAGTGCTGCTTAGGAAATATACCATATGGTATATTTGGAATGCTTATGTAAATCCATGATTTAACCTAATTCCTTCTTTATTAAAATCAACCCAACCTATTTTGTTTTGCTTTGCTCTTCCTTGTATTAGTCAGATTATGTGCCCATGTGCAACAGTGAAATATCCAGCAATTTTGTAAAACTCCTATGATTCATGTTGATCTCAGAAAATAGTCAGAAATGTAATTAACATATTTAGCATGAAGTACCACCAGCTGTATCACTATAGTCTTCATTCAGGCAATTTCACTGTAACATAAAATGTATATTGTTCTGCTTTCTCCAGTACGCTGCCTTCTAGATGTGTTTAAATACAGCTTCCAAAATATGCACGTTGGTCATGCTGACTGAGATTTCTGGGGCAGCTGCAGTCCAATATATTCAGATAGCACTGAATTGGGGGAGACTGTTTTATGGCAGTTATCTGTATGTCAGCCCTATGAGGTGGACCAGACGAAGAAACTGACACCATGCAGACCTAAAACTACTTTTTATTAGGACTGCAATAGTAACAGAATCTTGAATGTCTGAATGTGCTTCCCTTTCTCCCTCTTTTATCTTCATGAGAATTAAAGGGGTGGTGATGTCTGAGATGCTTTCATAAACCACTTTCTTGGCCTGGGCTCAAGTTTTGTTTATCTGATTGTTGCCTTGATAGAGGATCTTCCTTCTGTCCTTCAATGATATTCTCTTTACTCACTACAGTGCAAGAGGCCCTGGAAGATAAACTAGACTAGCCTTTCTTAACTGGTGTTCCACAAGAGATCATGATTGAAAAAAATATGTTTTTTAACTTTGCGGACTGCACAACGTCAGTACTCACAGTTATTGGATTTTTTACAGTACATGTCACAACTCAGCTGCAGGCCTGCTACTTTGCTGTTGTAAAAAGTACTAAAAAGGTAAAAAAAAAGTTGTAAAAAACGGATTGTGTAAGTTAGAAGTGAATTCAAGTTTTCATATTTTTTTGCAATTTTCTCATTTAATTATTCATTACTCAAAAGAGCAATGGCAATTATTCTATTATTCTATATACAACTTACTGATCATGCTAACATACTATCTAATGCAGTACAGTAGCCTAATTCATATAAAAAACTAAGCCATAAAATAATTTGTCCGCTTTTGGTTTAGCATATCGAGCGGATCCAGTTAACTCTGTATGCTAAATTTACCAGTTAATTAGTAAAAGGAGGTTTATAACATATGTGTCATATGAAATCAGCTATTTAATGTGGCATATGAACCCCTCACACTGACTGGGATTGCATTCCATGCTAAACCATGGTTTACTAAATAAGAAAGACACAGCATGCTAAGTCTTAAACCACACTACTAGCACTCCCACAGAGAAACTAGGAAAGCCACTGAAAAGCTAACAGAATCTTCCTAGTTTAAGCCAGAGATTCTCAAAATTGCAATATTGCCATTCCCTAAAATAGAAAACAATTGTGTGATCCTTCTCATGGATAAAACTAATAAGTAAACAAAATTATAAAACTGCACATTAGCACTGTGTTGACAGTCATGTCACAAAACTCATTCCGGGCTTTGCTCTCCATGTGGTTTGCACAACCTTTCTGCAAGCTTGCCAGGCAAAACACAAATGAGTTTTGAAAGCAACCAATTTTGCCAAGCCCTTCCCCCTTTACAATGTTTTTTGCACAGTCATGGCCCACAGTGTGAGACCCCTGATTTAAGCATTTTTTTTAACTTTAACAATCCAGATGATACAGTAATCCCAAATAAACAACTGTGGCCCCCTTTTCTGTTATTTCCAACATGGTCCATCTCTAAATATATTTCTTACATCCTTCATTCAATCTGCACTACTTTAACAATAAATTACAAAATAAAGCCAAAGCCAAACAACTGACCACTACTTATAGTAATTTGCACATAAAAACATTTTTATATTAATTGAACAGATGTATGACCCAAGATCATCTTAACCTTTTTCTAAAGTATATCAGAAAACATTTTAAAAAGGGTTTTCCAACATTATCAGGCTACCTTCGCTAAGCAACAGGGAAGTTTAAAAAAAAAAATGAAAAATCAACAAAGTACAAAATTGTATATAGATGCTTATTTCTGCCATGATTTCTGTAGATGTTTTTGGTTACAGAATTACCAAAATCTATTGCAAACCATGGGCAACATTCTGATTAATTTTGCATCTGAAAAAAAAGTAGAATTTTGAAGTTGTCATTCATTTTTTTTATTTATAAGATTTAAAAGGCCGCCTGACTCCAGAATGAATTTGGGCAGCTTACGTTACCAAAAAAGAAAAAGCAATAAAAAAGGAGAAAATATATATGGAAAAAACATCCAATACCTAAAATACTGTACAAAAGTCACCTGGTAGCAAAGTCATGTTTTTAAAGACTTGCAGAACCCTTGCAGGATGAGAGCAGTGCAAATCTCCAGGGGGATACTGTTCCAGAGGGCAGACCAGATTTCAGATATTCAGCATAAATCCTACAACAAAATTAACTTTGCTAAATATAGAGATTACTTAGGCAGTGTCCAATATATAATCTGCAGGCAGACTACAAGACATATAAATAAATAACTTCCCGACACTGGGAAAGGGGGTTAATGTATCCGTTACATCAACTATTACCCAAATCCTAAAAATAAACCCAAACAGATTTCAGGAACTGCATGCTTCCATTCTTCAAAATACTGCACAGGTTAGATATCTTACAGTTCAAGATACCCAAAGCACATATTGTTAACCCAACATCTCACTTTTTCCTGGAAAAGGATATCCCTCTTCTTTCTATTCCTACAAAATCCTTTCCTGCTCCATTTAGACTCTCAAAGAACTATGCAACAATTCTTCAGATATATGTAGAGTAACTCAGCCAATACTAGGCACTGACTCATGAATGCTCAGATCTCAGAACGATTCTGCAGGCAAGAAAGTGCTCCCTGAGAGGATGGAATAGCTAGAGACTCCACAGTCTACAGATATGCTCCCAATGGATACTGAAACATTCACTGTAGAGATCACTTTTCTTATAACAGAAGCTCCAAAGTACAGTACTGATCAGTATCTCCACATGGAATGTGTTACACTCTGGCCAAATGTTCTGGAGTAAAACAGCTGATACAGACTTCCATCATCTTTCATTCAGTGGGGGGGAAAAATCACAGACTTAAGAAAAGCTTATCTACATCAGACCAAGGATTTGGGAACATGTTTCTGGGGCTCTGTTTGCAGAAAAAACATTCAGTGAATGAGCATGCATCAGCATCTTTTTCTCCACCTTCACTGAGCATTGCTTTTCAACAAAAGTTTAAGGCTTACTATGTTATCTGAACTTGAAATGGCTCCCATTTTGGGAGGATAGATTAGCCTTGGTTAAAATAATAGTAAACAAGCCCTGGGAAAGGGGATGAAAGTTGGCAGCTCTCCTGTGCTCATTAACCAAGTATGTTGGCTTAACATATTGTGGAAACACAACTGCAAAGAGTTGTGTTTCTGAGAAAGCTGTACCTAGCTATGACAGCAGCCAAGGTCCTTCCACTAGTATTCAGTTACAGTATCTGTCAGCTTTAAATGTGTAGGTTCCAGTTAGCTATCAATCCAGTTTACTGGGGCTCAAAGTCCAATATACAACTTCAAGCCAATGGAACTCACTCAACCCAGCATTCTTTCCTGGTTACTTTTCTATAGTTCCAAAACTGACTCCGCATAGCTCTTTATAGTAAAGAAAATATGGTAATTAACAGGTGCTCATTGGAAAATAATGATAAGTTAGGACTTAACAGCTCCTATTATTCCAGCCATGGGCTGCACTCCTTGTAATGCAGAAGACAGGATTTCTAGGTTGGATAGAAATCCACCAGTCAGACTAAAATCTGCACCTAGGAGACTTCCTCTATTTAATAGGAATATCCAGGATTCCTCCACTTTCCTCAGTTCAAAACCCACAGGATCCCAACCAACGGCGAAATAGGAAAGTAGCAGGCGTTGTGGAGGTTACTTACAGCTCTAGTTTCGTACAACACCAGCTTCTGTACAGAGCTGATGATTGGAGCCGCCGCAGGCATGGTAACACAGCAGAGGGGATTACACTCAGCCACCTGCGAAAGCCCCCAACTGTCCTAGAACGCTCCTTCCTCCTTTTGAGGATAGGTTTGGCCTTAACTAGGCGACGGTTCAGAGATAAAAGGGTGCATAAACCCGTTTTCCTCTGTTTAACTCTACCAGAGAAGGACCCTATAAGAAAGGGTCGATTGGGAGCAGAAAAAACATGGGACACCACCCCCTACCAAGAGTAGGAGGCTGTTCCGCTAACACCGAGCGCGGTCGCCGGAGAGTGACAGCAGAGGGGAAGCGCGAAGCCACGTGACTGAACTTGCCGGCGCGGCGGCCATTTTGGGTTTGGCAACGATGCCAGTTCTTGCCCGGAACGGCGGAAATTTTGGAGAGAATTGTAAGCCCAATAGCGGAGCGCCATGTTTTTGCATTCTTTCCTTGCGCTATCAGCGAGTGGAGTCCCATGGAATCTACCATGGCGGCAGTAACTTGTAGGATGCACAAGGATTAAAAGATTTCAGCTTTCGTGGATAAAGTCCACGTCATCGTTTACATGAAGTTTATCTGTCTGTTCCTAGGAGCACCCCACGCGGGTGAATAACATTCCTGCCCATCGAGGCTAATACTCTGCGGCTCTGATGAGGCAGAATCCAAATCACAGGCATTGAAGCTATCGCAAGCACTTTTTTCAGCTCTCATAACACCCTTTTTTTTCTTTAGGAGAAAAGTTTTAAATATTCACACCAAGAAATGAACTCAGTGAGACTTTCCCGTGTGGAAATGCATAGCATTGCCCTGCGTTGTCACTGAACCCGTGGCTTCTGAGCAAATGCGGGATTCCGTTGTTTGCAACGTTACAGGCTGATCCTCGGGCTACAAGTCAGTTGCGCCCATTTAACCCACATAACTCCCACCAAGGATCCGCTCCCTAGGAGGCTGAGAATTCCCGCTAAAAGACTTATATTTAGAACCTCCCGAACAATCGTGTCAGCCGTTACCGAAGCACCCTAAACATTCCATGAGTCGGAAGTTAGCTCGCGCTCGGCTGTACCTGCCCATTTGTGAGAGGGGGCGGAGTGCCTCGCGCAGGGACCGTTGATTGGGTGAAGCGAGTGTGGGTGATTCCAAGGGAGAGATGAGGCGGGGCGCTATCTCCACGGTTACGGGGGAACACAAATCACTGCGGAGCTTTCATCCCGCGCAGTTGCCAAAGTGAAACTGTGAAGCCTCGCTTGGCCTCATCCTGCAGTAAGTGTTCCCTATATGGCCCTTTATCCGTTCCTGCGACAGGAATATCAATGAAAATTATTTCATCAAGTTCAGTTGTGCCGCCCCTCGCGCCTTACTCAAGATTGTCAAGAGGGGATTAAGTACCATGCTGTGTGTGTTTTTTTTAATTAATTTATTTATTTACAATATTTTTACCTCGCTTTTTGGTCAGTGCACTCAAGAAGGGCTTTTACTTTAAAAAAGCCAGCCTAAATTTACTATTAGTCATCATACTCTCTGGGGCTGAGAAACGCGTCTAGGAAGAGTCTGTTGGCAAATCAGGCTGCACAGAAAAACTTTACCAAATTGCTTTTATGCTAAAATTCATATGGCAGCAATATATGCAGATTATAAGTAGACACCTATTAGTTGAGCTGATGCCTGTTGTTTGCATAGACACATCCATGCTGTTTTCTTGTCAACAGTGCAGAAGTGGTTTGCCATTGCCTTTCAGGATTTTTATTTTTATTTTATTATTATTTTTGGGTTCTTAGTATAGTCTACAGCCATAGGATTTTCTGACTGTCTCCCATTCAAGATCTAGGTCCAACTCTCCTATTTTTTTTTTTCTGGATCGTCCAAGATCAGCTAATTGGTGCTACTAGCTATAGATGTGAAAAGTAGTGATGATCTTAATAAATAACTCTGTCTTTTAAATGTAGATTGAATGATGGCATCTCCAGAAGCTGAACAGCCTTACCCTTTTGTAGATATATATGATGAAGATGAATCTGACAGAGTCTTCCTTATGTCCAAGCCTACTTGCTTTGTCATCTTTGGAAAACCAGTAAGAGAAAGTCCAGCATGATTAAATCGATACTTAAAACAGTATAATTCAAAATACAGCCTCATATATATCTTTATCTACAATTCCTATGGAATTCAGTAGATTTTATTACTAGAAGAATGTACAGGTACTTGAAAGTCATTAAACCTGTTGAACGTGTTAACTCCTGAATAAAATTCATAAGATGGTGCTGTCAATATGGCAAACTTTTCCTTGCCTTCTCCAAGACAGCTTTTCTAGATCACTGCAAGAATGTATAGCATGGCATGCCATAAAATATGGATTTTAAGGTCTTCCCAATCTGGATATGTTCTATCTCTGACTCCGGATGGGGTAATACTCCCCCAGACAGAGCTGATGCACAAGTTGGGGGTCCTCTTGCATGGTTCATGTTCAAGAAGCAGGTGGCAGCTGTGGCCAGGAGGGCATTTGTACAAATGCATATTGTGTGCCAATTGTGCCCTTTCCTGGATCAGGAAACTCTTCCATGGTTACTCACATTTTAATCACCTCCCAGTTCATGGAGCTGCCCTTGAAGAGCATACAGAGGCTGCACCTGATCAAGAATGCAGAACATGTAGCTTTGGGCATATCACATGGTATACCAAGGTAATACCACTGCTTCATGAGCTGCACTGCTTTCAGTAGCTTCTAAGTGCAGTTGAACATGCTGGCTATCACCTGTGCGTGGCATAAGGCCAGGTTATTGGGACTGATTATTTCTGATGGTTTCTGCCCAACTCACCAGATCTGGCAGAGTATGCTCAGGGTCTCTTTTTAAGCAGTGTCATTTAGTTGAGCCCAGGAAGCAAACCTTCTCTGTTCAAGTGCCTGCCCATCCCCTCCCCCTGAGATTTAGATGGCCCTGACTCTTCAAGAGTCTCAGAAGGCCTTGAAAACCTTTTCCTTCAGGCATTGGGGCCAGGATATTAGCCAAGACTGGTATGTAACTTTCATAATGCATTATGGGAGAATTTTGCTCAGAGCCTCAGTTGCATTGCATTACATTGCATGTATTTATTCTGTTCTATTTTGTTTTATTTTATGGTTTCTGTATTATTAGCTACCCAGGGTCATTAGGTTGAGGGCAGCCTCATAAATTCTTTAAATAAATAAATAAATGGTGCTCTTCTGTATCACTTGCAGGAGTTCCAGAACAGCTCCAGCAATCATTACCACTGTCTGTTGCAGGCAGACAAATGACTATTGTGCTATATCACAAAGTATGATGGCCATAGGGAGTCATTATATAAAGGCTTTGCCCTGTTCCTATCATATGATGCAGTTGAAATATGTCCTTTTAATTCCACAATGCTGAGTGTCACAGTGTTATTTTGAAATATATCTTATGGATTGGCTTCTGTATAACTATATTCATGTGCTTGGCCATGCATCCTGAGTTAAAATTCTTTGAGTTGGAAAACGAATTGCATTGATTTCTGTCGGATTTATTTCTGTCATGTATTTGAGATAATGCTGTGTGGAGTTGCAGTATTCCGATGCTCTAGGCATCTTCTTTAGCAGTGACTTAATTAACATTATTAAAAGAAATTATAGTTATGTCATTGTGGGACTTAATGCTTATCTGACTGATAATTGCAGTAGATCTCATTCAGCAATCCAAAATATAGTGTATACACTGCCAATATTTCTGAATTTATTTGATTAGATTCTTCTTGAAATTCTCATTAGTGTATTTCAAAACTAGCTTACAATGATGGCAGGAGAATTTAGGCTGCAGTTGCATCCTTACAACTCTGTTCTACTTTATACTGGCTCCAACAATAATTCTGATGTGCATTCCCAGAATAAAGTAGTTCACATCTTTCATATGCTTACACTAACATAGCCTTTCCAAATGTATTGGAATTCTTTCAGCTACAAACAATATTGCTATCCTTGCTGGGAATTATGAAAGTCATGTTTCAACCCAACTGCAGTATAGCTGCTGAGTAAACAGTAAACTGTTCTTTAGGTGCAGAATTAAGTAGATAATTATGGGGTGATGCAGGAATCGGTTTTCTCTTCTACCTATTTAACATTTACATGAAGCTACTTGGAGAGGTCATCTGAAAATTTGGAGTTCAGATCATCAATGTGCTGATGAGACAAGTTCAGATTGTCATTGTGCTGATTTATATCACTACCCCAAACCAGACTGATGATGCCGTTGAGGCCCTGTCCTGGTGCCTTAAGAATCTGGATGGGGAAGAACGGGTTTAAACTGAGTTGTAGAAAGATGGAATCACTGCTTTTTCCATTGGGGTTCTCTATCTGTTTTAGTAGTCTCTCTTGATAGTGCAGTACTACCCCTGAAGGAGCATGTCCATGACTTGGGGGTTCTTCTAGGCTCTCAGATCTTCTAGAAGAGCTATGGCCAGGGGGGCTCCTAGCTTTGGCTGGTGTACCAGTTAGAGTGGGAGCATCTTGCTGCAGTGACTCATGCCCTTGTCACCATCCATTTAGACTATTGCAACAGATTCTATATGGGTCTGCCTTTGAAGATCACTTGGAAACTGCATTTGACCATTTGCCAGTGGGAGCAGATTACATCAGTACTGCAAGCCCTGTCCAACAGGCTTCTAGGTACAATTTAAAATCTTGGTGGTAATCTAAAAGTCCTACATGGCTTGGCACATAGTTAATTGCAGGACTCCATTCTCCATTGGAATTGGCCTAGCCAGTGCAAACTACCAGGGAGAACCTACGAGTGGTGTCCCACTTTAGGGAGGTGAGGAGGGCAAGAATGGAGGTGCTGCTTTTCAGTGGCAGCACGGGTCCTTTACAGCAGCCTCTTAGTGGACATCTGGTTGGTTCCCATACTGGCTGCCTTCTGGAAGCTACTCCAAACAAAGCTCTTTTGGGGGACATTTAGGTCTTGATTCCATCTTGGTTTAGTTACAGTTTGATTTGGTTTATTTAATTTTATTCCATATTTCCATTAGTTTGTGGAACTTTATTTTCTACTTATTTATTATATGTTGTTTCTTGTGTATTTTATGTAGTAAGCTGCTGAGAGTTCTCAGGATTTAGCACTCTATAAATACGATTGATGGATGGATGGATGGATGGATAGATAAATCAGCAATAGGCCCATGCTCCCTAATGTATCTCTATCAATTTTGCTTTGTAACAGGGAATTGTTTGCTAATATATTAAGTATATTGTATTATATATTTACTGGAAGCAAGCGTGTGATCATAGCCCTAGTTTTCTTTGTGTCTTTTTATCCCTACCATGAAACCTTTCAGACAGGTACATAGCACAGAACATAGAATCACATTGATTTAACTACCAGAGCTAATGAGTTAGAAGTGTCAAATATATCTTTGCTTTGAAAGGTAACAAGGGCAAGAACGATGCCATTTTTTCAATAAAAAATTGGAAAAACAGAATATATTGCGTACACAATTAGAGCCACAAACAGGATTTTTGACTTTTAATAATGTGGATGGAATTTCTAATCACTCCTTATTATAATAAATATTTCAGTCTTCATTGCTCCATTCTAATTTGTTACATTTGAAGCACTGCAATTCATTCTAGTTTTAATAATCCTTTTCTTTTTGTTTTTCTCACTTTAAGGGAGTTGGGAAGAAAACACTAGCTAAAAAATTAGCCCAGTTTTGGAAGTGCACGCTTGTGGATGGTAAATATAAAAACCGTATTCATTTTACAGTATTTCATTCTACACGTTTACATGATTTCTAACATTCAGAGGCCTGTTTCATTAAAATAAAAGCCTGCAATGGTTTCCTGAACTAACATACGAATCATTTCTTCAGAAGAGTTTGGTAATGTATATTGTTCTTCTGCTGGAGAGATTTTGAATTTTAGCAGATACCATTGGAAGTATTACCATATTTCCACAAAGGTGAAAGAAGTGCCAAAATGGGAGGGGGAGGGGGATGGAATCTAATGCTTCGAAACTGGATTTCTGCTTGTGTAACAAAATATTCTCCGCCTACCCACCCCTCCAAAAAAGCCTGTTTTGAAGATACTGATACTGAAGCTACATCTCTTCTCATTTATAGATAGTGTCGGTGGCAAGGCTGACAATGTCCATATTACACATAGACTTCCTACATTTTTAAAAAGTGTGATAGTGTAATTTAGTTACAGAATCACTTAAAACATAACAAGAAAAAAACAGCCCGCTCTGTAAAGTTAGTATTTCTACCATCAAGTTGTATATTAAAAAATATATATTTTATTCTATCCGTATGACTTTTATAGGGACGCGGTGGCGCTGCGGGTTAAACCGCTGAGCTGTCGATCGGAAGGTCGGCGGTTCGAAACCGCGCGGCGGGGTGAGCTCCCGTTGCTCGTCCCAGCTCCTGCCCACCTAGCAGTTCGAAAACATGCAAATGTGAGTAGATCAATAGGTACCGCTTCGGCGGGAAGGTAACGGCGTTCCGTGAGTCATGCTGGCCACATGACCCGGAAGTGTCCTATGGACAACGCCGGCTCTTTGGCTTTGAAACGGAGATGAGCACCGCCCCCTAGAGTCGGACACGACTGGACTTTACGTCAAGGGAAACCTTTACCTTTACCTTTATGACTTTTATATGATTTAACCTACTCCATTCTTCTTTCCAAATTGCAATGTTGTTTCCCATTCCATTATATTCATACAAACGTAACATCACAGTTGCAGAAGCAATACAAGTTTTTGAAATGAATCCTAACAAAGTCAGTAACAGGCTTGGTGAGAGTAGGAAAGGAAAAACTATATTGTGATGGCAATTATTTTTTATTAAAATAAAAGGGATTAATAAAATGCTTCTGCTAATCTCTGGACTAGTCATTGTATGAAGAATAAAAGAGTCTGATCAGAGGTGTTTGTGGGGAGAGGGTAAAAAGAAGTCCAGATGGCGGGCAGGGCCATGCGATTGAAGCCCTACCCCTTTTTATATCCATGCAACATGAGGATGCCCCTGAGTCTGATGGAGGATAAACCTTTACATCTTATAGGAAGTATCTCCTTAGCTGCCTCAATTTTATTGCAGGTAATAATCTACAGATTTTCTTCATGTTTTTTACCAACAATTTCAGACTAAAACGTGCTTGATTCCAGCCTTTCCCATTCCACTTAAGTTGCACTTGCCATCTATTAATTCACCTAGGGAGTATGGAATAACTGAAGTGATTAGAGGGAAGTATATGTTCTCTGTCAGGCACAACTTTCAGCAATCTATTTTTGGTTTTTAAATTAAGTTTTCCTCCGGGATATTCTGCCCCCCAGAGAGACTGCCTTACCTTTGGGAGCAGTAACTTTTACATTAAATTTGCAGGAGTGAATAAAGAAAGTAGCACAGCAAGCTAGTGATTGGATTCTCACTCATTCCTTTAGGATTAATTTGGCATCAGCAGGTTTCTGCGTAAAAAGCTAAATCTATGAAGCAGCATGTGCCTGATTTACAATTTAATCCCCAAAGCATCATTTTTATTTATTTTCTATCCCCTTTTTTATTTTTATAAATAACTCAAGGCGGCAAACATATTCTTTCCTCCTCCTATTTTCCCCACAACAACAACCCTGTGAGGTGAGTTGGGCTGAGAGAGAGTGACTGGCCCAAGGTCACCCACCCGGCTTTCATGCCTAAGGCGGGACTAGAACTCACAGACTCCTGGTTTCTAGCCTTAACCCCTAGACCAAACTGGCTCTCTTCCTTTTTTTCTTTGAAGTTCTATCATTGGTACATAATTACAATGATTTCCAAAGAATCCTATGGCAAGACTAAAATTTCTGAATTTTTAAAATTGCATTATGGTTTTATTTAAGGAGAAATTGCTTGTGTGAGCCTATTGTTGCCTGCTTCTTTACAATTTAGGTGGTATCAATTAGAACAACATGGGAGCCCTCTGGTGGCTAAAAGTGCCTTTTATTTTGTTGAAATTATGGTGAACTAGATTATGAAGCTCAGAACCATAATCAGTCTCTTCCATTTAAAATGAGAGCGTTAATGGTAATAATAATTATCAATCCATGATGGGTACCTTGAAGATCTAGAAAGTGGCTTTAGAGAAAAAGGTATTGATTCCTTCTTCTCCAAAGCTGTAATAGTTGAAGAGAAATGAAAATATTTTATATTGCTTTTAGAATACTTCTGTTATGTTTGGACTCTGGTCAAATTATAGCAGAAAGATACATTACAGCTATTTTACTATTCATGCAGTTGTGGATCAATTATTCTAAATAACAACAGTACCACTGTATTAGTCATTTGGGAACCCATTTTGATTCTTGGCCAATTAATATGTATTTAAAGCATATCTCTATACTCTGCTAACAGGGGTCAAGAAGGTTAGCATGTAAGAAGAAACCAGATGTAAGTCCCTGGGTAACACTGCATATCCTTTCCTTTCTAACTTCCTTCCATTGGATATCACGTATCAACAATGTATGAAAGGAGAGTAACATCACTCTCCTCACCTCCTGATCATTTCATATTTGCAGACTTTACACATACACAGAAAGTGAAAGCATGAGAAAGTGAGATGACACAGCTGCCAACCACAATTTTTGGTTAATCCCCAGACACGACATTTTAAAATAAAAAAACAAGGAAATAACAAGCCTATAACATTTTTTAAAAAAAATAAATTTTACAAAAGCAAGAGAGATGGTGGCCAAATAAAACAAACCTGATTTCTTCTTACATTTCTTTCCTGTCAGGAATCATTGAAGACGAAGTCCACTTAAGTTCACATATCCTGTAAACCCATATTGTGATTTGTTTGATCTGGTGTTAGCATGATCCATTTATGTTTCACTTTGTACAAAGCTATTGTACTTTGTATACCACTTAACATTACAAGTGAACTAAGCATTATGGTTTGTTTTACAAAGTGTTTTAATGTGATCTGTTATCCCAGCCATTATCAAGTACCTGGCAGACTGACTGTACATATGTGTCCAACTTAATGGATCATACATTGTGCAACTTCTCTAGACATTTTAGGATATTTAGAAGTAGCGTTAAGTCTCTTGTTCTTTTCAAGGGGAAGCTTGGCTGCAGCACAGAAAGATGAATGTTCCTTAAGGAATTAATAGAATATCAGGTGCTATCTAGACAGAGCAACACAAAATATGGCCACTTCATGGTTTCTACACTTATTATCTGCATTGTCTTTGTATAGAGAGATATACAAGAGACTATCACTGCAGATGGATGATTGTGGGAAGGGAATGCATAAAGATCTTCAGTATTAAAAATGTTGTTTTTAATCACCATTTTAAGTCACCTAAATTCTGTTGTGCATTATGCTGCATATATACATGCACACAGCACCATCTAAACAGTTTTATGCTTTTTTTATGTGATGTATCCTTTTAGCTTTGGAACTTATAAATGAAAATATGACAGCCGAAACAGAATATGGACTGAAGGTAAACTCTATTTATTCACTTGGATTTTTTTTTTTATTCCTTAGTAAAACTATAATTCTTTCAAATGGCACTATCAGTTAAAGCCCAGCTTAGCTCACAGCCTTGAATTATTGTGATGTTTTATTAGGCTTTGAACTATGGGTAATGTACAGAGCTCAGTGGCAGAGCACATGTTTTGTACATAGGTTCATTTCTTGGCATCTCCAGTAAAAAAAAATCAGTAGCAGATAATATAAAGAATAAAAGATTTCTGCTGGTGACCTTGAGGAGGTACTATAAGAGAAAACAGAAAGAAGCCAAGAGAGAGAAAGAGAAAACAATAGCAGCAAGGATTTATAGGAGTTGTAGTCCAAAATATGCTTTCACCTGAAAGAAACAATACTGGGCTATCTGGATAAGTTGTTTGATCTGATGTAAGGCAGTTTTCTATATTAATTATATATCCCCTATTATATATTCTCAACACAATTCAACATTTTACATTGTTCTCCCTTAAGTGTAAGGAATTGCTTTACCAAGGTCAAAATGTTCCTGAAGAGTTGGTGATAAAGATGCTTATGAACAAGCTGGAATCACCAGAGATTAATCACTTCGGTATGGGTTTCTGCATCTTCTTTTTTCCGTTATCTATTAAGTACGCTCATTATAATCCTAGAAATATATGCCTGTTGTTTGTTTGTTTGTTTATTTATTGGATGATATGGGATTTAGAGGCTGCCTGACTCCCAGACAACTCTGGGTGGCTCTATATGGTGGTGGCAGTTGTATTTTTGTGTTAGCTATTTGCTAACCTTGAGTGTATAGTATTATGCCAAAAAAAAAAAAAAAAAGTGGTAAAAGCAAGTGCCAGGAGATTAGAGGTGAGAGTAGAAATTTTTAAAGTTCTAGAAGGAAAGTGTAGGATCTCTGGTATACAGGAGACTGTTGTTCTTTCAAAATTGGGCACCTCTCCAGACCTTTCTTTAGGAAGAAAAAAAAAGGGTGCTAGAGACCAGAGGCAAGAGTGTGCATTCATTCCTGTTTCAAGGGATCAATAGGTGCTGGCTGATTCTACTCTCCCAGCTCACCAGATAGGCTGCCAATAGCATGGGCAGTGAGATGCATCAGATTTGACACACCTTGAAACTGCTGCTGGGTACTGTTGGTCTAAGGGGAGAAACCGTTTTCATACTGGTAAGGACAACTTAAAGCTGTTTATGGGCTGAAGACAAGATGAGGACGCAGCAGCGTAAAATGTTTCCAGGGAGTGGTTCTACTATGGTTAGATACAAATGAGGAAAGGCCCATAGTCATCCCATAGTTACTGTAAAATAGATATGTTAAGTGTGGGTTTTAAAGTATAAAAATATTTGCATTTTTCACCCTGCAGGTTATGTTCTCTGTGATTTCCCTTCTCTTTCTGAGGATTTCATGGCTACACCAGAACAAATAGAAGTAATTAAAAATTTAAAATTAAAACCAGATTTCCTGATTAATATTAAGGTAATGTCACTGTTTGAAAATTCTTAATCAATCTTGTAGTTATTCTATAACTGCTTCATACTGTAAAGGAATGAAATATTTCATTTTTCTTTACTAGTAGTTGCCAAGTACTGTTTCTGTTTACATCTGGATTAGATTACTGTTCTAGTCTAAGTACTATTCCGCTAATTTGATTCAAATTCCTGTATCCTGTTTTTTTCCCATTAGTGTTCTGATTTTTTAAACCGCTGAGTTCTAGTGATTTTGAGACCACAGACTGCATTTATAGCACAGTACTTCCAAGAAAATGTAAATTTCCAGAACTTATTAGGTGACCTGCTTCAACATATGGCTTGAGGTATGATTGATGATAAAATGGAGTCCTGCCTGTCTCTTTATAATCATCAATCATTATTTGCTATATCTAAGTTCAAACTATAGTCTAGGATTATGATATTACAACAGAAGGGCAGACCTTAAAGTTACAAAGAAGCTATCAAAGTTAAATGCTGGAAACTGAGAAGCTTATCAATATCAGCTTTTTAAAAATACATATGACATCAGTTTGGTATATGCAAAATAGTTATGATAGAGAAGTGAATCTTCTGAATCATTTTTTCTTTTTACATTTTGAACCATCTTTTAGCTAAAGCAAAACTTTTAATTTCATTACATTGGAACAGCACAGATTAATATCAGTCCCTAAAATAGATATGAAGATAACGTTGTTTTTTTATGTATGTATTTATTTAACTTAGATGCTGCCTCAATCCAATTGATTCTGGGCAGATCACAGCATAAAAAAGAAAACAACAAAATGAAAAGATAGATAGAAAGATAGATAGATAGATAGATAGATAGATAGATAGATAGATAGATAGAAAGAAAAAGAAAGAAAGAGAAAGAAAGAAAGAAAGAAAGAAAGAAAGAAAGAAAGAAAGAAAGAAAGAAAGAAAGAAAGAAGATAGTCAATCTGGTCAACAACAGCCATATCATATATCCAACAAAGGGCTCTAACTAACCTAGCCAAAGCCTGGGAAGACAGCCAGGTCTTTAAAGCCCTCCAGAATGCCCTCAGGATGAGAGCCACCTTGATCTCTGGGGGAACTTCATTCCAGAGGGCTGGTGCCACAACAGAAAAGGCACACTTCCAGGGTCATGATAGAATGGCACTGCTTAATCAAAGGAACCTGGAGCACACCAACTCTGTCGGATCAACCCCACTGAGCTGACACCACAAGATATAGATGGTCCCTAAAGTAACCAGGCCCTATGCCATGTAGTGCTTTATAGGTCATAACCAGCACCTTGAAATGCACCCAAAGCCAACTGGCAATCAGTGCAACTCTCAACACAGAGATGTCATGTGAGCATACCAAGTCATACCATCACTGCCCATGCCACTGCATTCTGGACCAGTTGAAGTTTCCAGGTGGTCTTCCAGGGCAGGCCAATGTAGAATGTGTTACAGTAATTGAGCCATGAACGGACTAGCCCAAGAGTGACTGTCTGAAGAGCCTCCCAATCTAGGAAAGGGCACAACTGGCACACCACATGAAACTGTGCAAAGGAAAATCCCTGGATTGTTCACCACTCTCAAATGGGGAAGTGGTACCCCATCCAGTGTTAGAGATGGAGTATCCCCAGATCTAGATGGCCCTAATATCCACAGCCACTCAAACTTAGTAGGATTGAGTCAGATATGGTTTCTCCCCATCTAGACCCGCATAGCTTCCAAGCACTGGGACAAGACCTTGACCTGTTAAAGATTCAGATCTACAGGCAGTAACCCATATCAGATAATTAGCAAATAAGTAATACATTGCCCTTTTAAAGTCTTAGAGGTATTAAGTTACATTAAGGTCCCAATTACATCGACCCGTCTCACCCGGTCCAACAGGTAGGGTATGCTGCACACCCTGTCAGTTAAAGAATTCCGACTGCTGGGGTCAAGGAAGAGAGCCTTTTCTGCCCTGTGGAACATCTTGCCCCTTGAGGTGAGGTTGGCCCCCACTCTTCTGGCCTTCAGGAAGAGCATCAAGAACTGGCACTACCAACTAGCTTGGGGATCCAAGAGTGGTAGGCAGCCCTGGGGGTGGTTGGTGACTTCAAACACTCCCTCTGCCTTTTAGTTTCCTTCTACTTTTTGTACTTTCTGTTTTATAATGGTTTTATAATTTTTATTTGTAAGCGCCCAGAGTCACTTTTATAGTGAGATGGGTGGTGTATAAATTTAGTAACAAATAAAAATAAAGTTCTTCCTATTTTAGAACTACAGTAAATTTATTTGATCTCACATACTGTGATTTTTCTTATATATACTGTATTGTTAAGGATAAACAATTTCTTATGTAACAATATCTATGTATCCAGTTAGGAAGAGGAGGAGTGTGGCCTGTGGAAAAAATGTGTCACCAGTCCTTGCCTTGAATGGCTGGCTGATAGCATTTCTGTGATACAAGGCTGAGAACAAAATGGCATCAACACCTCAGCACTTTATATCAGATTTTCTGGGGAATGATAGCAGTAGCAGAGAGCTTTCTACCTCTTTTGAAGATTGAATTCCAGTACTACTTACTGCCCTCCTTTCCCCTTCCCAGGGGAGGTACCAAAGATGAGTCATCCCTGCTTCTCATTTTTGCCTTTCTGAACTATCCTTGTCTCCTTTAAACCCATTGTCAGAAAGGTAGAAGATGCCAACTGGCTTTTATTAGTCTTAAAGGAAACTGTACCAGCACATCGACAATAAAGGCTCTCCTTCTGAGATCTTAGAATCAAGAGTTAGAAAGTTCTCTTACTGGATTTGAAACAACTTCTATCTCATAACAATCTGTTTTCCCTCCTGTATTTAACTAGTGTCCAAATAATGATTTGTGCCAAAAAATCACTGGTCAAAGACAGCATCCTGAAACAGGACGTATATTTCAAAGAGAAGAGTGGGATCCTGAGATTATTGAAAAGCGTAAGAAAAAGAAGAAAGAATTACATAAAAGTGAAGAGGATGAAGAAGCAGAAGAGGAAGAAGAGGAAGAGGAGTCAAGTGAGGTAGCTTTCCCATATTTCTAAAAAGGCAATTATTTGTTTCAAATAGAAGAAGACTCTTAGATCATTCGGAAACACATAGTTTAATATTTGTTAAACAATGCAACATTCTTCTTTAATGAAGTTAATCAAATTAAGTTGTATTACAGTTATATGTAATATCCTAACTCTACATGCTGAATTTTAAAAAATCTGCTCTCATTGTAACAGTATTAAAGGGTTTCCTTTATATCTATTAATTTAGTAAAAGGATTTGAACTTTGTATCCTTACTTTGAAGGCTCAGACTAGTGCTGATCTAATGCATTTGGCTGGCCTGCTGAAGCAAAGAACTGGCTGGTATCTCCTCCCATTCCAAGTATAAAATTGTCTTCAGTGGTGTTCTTCAACACTGGTACTGGGAACAGCATCTTCCAGAGGCAGCAAGCTTGTTTGGGTCATGCAGGGCAGGCTTCATGACACACAGCTCTCTCTGTTGCTCCCTTCAAGCCCCTGAGGCAACTGGCTCACGGAAAAGGTAGCCTTGCTCAGGAAGGATTGCTGTAAAAAAAAAAAAAAAGGACCTTGTTCCTTAATTAGATTATTCCTTTGGCAGACTAAACATCAGTTCCAGCAAAAATGTTCCTGGAATTGACTAGAGTAACTTTTGGTAATTTTCTAAGACAAAGTTTCATAACTGCAGGAAGGTAAGGAGAACATCTCTTTGTAAGCCTGGCCTTGGCATTCAAGTATGATGCACCATAATAGAAAACACTACATAATGCCTTCTGGATGTTTTAAAGTTTAGTTTCCACAATACCTAAGGCAGCAAGCATGATCTGAGGGCCTTTGTCTACCTGCACATATCCATGACTCAGACATGCCTTGGGAACATATTTATTATGCCATGTGCCCATGACATAGCCTTCATCTCATCCCCAGTCCATTAGTGAGACAGGCTTAAGAAGTCCTTAATGTTATCCATGTTAAAGTAGTATTTTTTTCCTTTTCTGACACTGTCAAAGGACAGATTTAAGAAATGGCATATATGTCAGGCTTTGTCACCCATGAAAGAGGATGTATGACTACAGTAACCTGAAAAAGAGACAGAGGAGTTATCAGCAATGGAGACAGCAGATTTCACGCTACTGTAGTATTCTTTTCTGCCAGTTCAAGAATGAGAGGATGGCACTATGATTCAGTAATGGGAAAATGCTTTGAGGGCAAAATTGAATCAGAATGCTTGAAGGACAGTGTAGTTGCTTCTATCTCAATCTACCTCAAAAGGACTCCAGCAGGAAAAAGATTTTTTTTAAAACTTACAAAATCACTTCAATTTCAGTAACTGGAATTGCACATTTGTTCAGGAATGAAGTTTTATTGAAGATTCAGTTCAGTCCATAACTAAGCCAGCCGCAATTTCATCCTAGACTGTTGAAAATTGTTTTTAACCAATTAGTTTTGTTCAGCTGAGCCCACAGTTAATGTTTCTCATTGCTGGTTTTATACTTCCAGAGCGGGAGGTAGAACCAAGCTTGCTGTGTGTATTTACTTTATAAATAAGGGAGTGTTTTTCTTTCCACCTAGGCAACAGCTGATCAAATTATGTTGACAGAAATTTTGCCAACTTTAGTGCAAAGGCCAGAAGATTTTACAGAAAATGCACAAAAAAGAATTGATCTCTATAAAGATATTATGCTACGTCCTCTAGAGGTAAGAAAAGAATAAGCTCTTTGCAATAACATCTAGAAGTAAGAAAAGAAGGAAAGAAAAATGACCAGATCTTCAATGTAACTTTTATTATTGCTGATAAGCATAGATAACTATCTAATGAATCCAAGAGTTGCTATAATGCTCACCTCCAGCATGAAACATTGCACTGAACTTAGTCATCATAGCTATAGTAATAATTAGTACAGGACTGGAAGATTAAATTAGATTTTAATAAGATCAATGAACTTTTAAGACTTTGCTGACATGTTATAGTAAGCCATGGTTTGATTAACCATAGTTTGTTGAATAAATCACAGTTGGCTGGATTTATATAGTACTTTAAGCAGGGAGTTGGTAGTCTTTTGATGTCTGTGGCTCAACTTAATATTTTTGGAGGAGCCAAGAACAAACAGGGTGAGGTAGTGCTACAAAGTGAACAGGGCTGTGTCATGTATGTGGACAGAGTTGGATTTGGGGCAGAATGCCTATTTTTTAAAAATTAAAGCAATATTAACTCTTTTGGGGAGGTTAAAGTATGATTTCTATGTGGGTCTTCCTCAAAATAGTAGGAAACAGCACTGCAGATTTTTTTCAATGTTGTTTAGAGGAGTGTTTGGAACTGCAAAGCTTGGCAAGGGCAAGGGTAGAGGACCACACTAAACCATAAAATGTGACATACAACCCAAATGGCTAGGTTCAGATATTGTATTAGGCCAAAGCCAAATAGACCGCATTATGTCTTAGCTTAGTGTGTAAACCAGGTCTGAACAACTGATTCCTGGGAAAATGAAGTTGCATTTTTCTTTTCAGATGTGATCCTTATGTGGATTTTGTTTGTTTATTTGCAACAGTTTCTATCATTTTTTTAAAAAAATCAGCAGTGTACACTAGGAATTAAAAAATAGAATGAATATTGAATATACAGCAGTAAAACATGTTTTAAAAAACTACTGGAACTAACATATATATATAAATAATATTTTGGGGAATTGATAAATCAAGATTAGTCTTGGGCAAATCAATAACCTTGTATTGTTGTTGTTTTTAAACTCCATAATGGGGCTCCACTTTATATCTGTTGCACATGTATTCCATAATTGCATTCTAGGTATAAAGTTGCTGCTGACAACTTACATAACAAGAAATAGTTTGCTCCATCAAGTTTTTTTGTGACAATTTTCATTATGATTTCCAGGTAAGAAATGGCAAAAAGTGGAGCTAACAACCGCAGTGAAATGAAGAGCCAGCAAGTAGACCGGCTCTTTGTAATTCCTCTCCGTACAAGGAGAGGTCTTGAGATCACCTACAAGTGCTCCGTGTAGTTGCTCCTTGCAATGAGACTGCAAGACAGCGGTCTCCTCTGGGTTTAGAGCTCTGGGAGATGAGGGAATAGCCATCTTGCTCAACTAATGGTTGGCTCCTTCAAAAGGATACAGGATTCCCACTTCCTTTTCTAATCGCTTTTGGAAATTGCTTGTTAACTGCTCTTCAGCTATTAGGAACTTCTGGATTGACATGTTTTACAACACTGGGTTAGTTTCCTTCGATCCTTAGCGAAAGAAGTTTTAAATACAAGTTTAAGGACTTTAAAAAAATCTTTTGAAATAAACAGCAAAAGGGTGATTAGATCTTTGATTTTGGAAAGTTACAAATTGACTAAGGGTCCAAATGGATTTGAAATAAGATTTTGAAATTAATTATAAGAATCCTTCTCATGGGAAAATGCTTTTGTTTTAAATTCTCTTTTAAAAAAAGGTGACAGGATAAGACTTTGAAGGTTGGACACTAGAGGGAACCAGAAGGAAATAAGATTACAATTTAAGGAGAACACTTAATTTTGACAGAATACAGAAGGAAGCAAAATATTTTAACATTGGACATATTGAAGGATATTTTTGAACAATGGACCCAGAAGTTAATTTGAAGAGTGTTTACCTCTATAGATTGACTGTGTTTAAATGATGTTATGAAAGAGGAACAGGTTTTATCTGACAAGACTGAGACTGATCTGAAAGTGGATTTAAAAATGACAGGCTACAAGAATGACATGGAAAAAGTTGTTACACTGGACATACAAAAGAAACTGGCTGATGTCTTAATAATTAAAAGGGATATGCAAATAACAAACCAAGATTTAAATCCAAGAATTGGATTTACAAAAGAGGCTTGTTAAAGTTTTGAAGAATTTTCTGAGGAGGGACAAAGAAAAAAATGAAAAGTACTCAAGTTCTAGGACATTATTTGAAGGGACCAAAGATCAAGATTGTTAAAAGGAAGGAATATAAAGTTGGTTTATTTAATCACAGTTAATATAGATATGTTGTTATCTCTGGTAACCCTTAATGGACTTTTGCTGATCAGGACTGAAACAATGAGGTTTTAAGGATTTGTTTATAGATAAGAGATGGGATATGAGATCATTGTTGTATTTTAAGAGAAGTTACTAAAATTGTTTATACTTGTGATGAAGGGGGAAGTCATTTCTTTATATATTTCTTTTCTTTTTCCTTATTATATTCTTATTTTTTCTTTTTTCCTTTTTCCTTTCTATTTTTTTCTGCACTTTCTATTTTTTTCTTTTTATTCTTTTATTTTTTTGTTTGTATTAGGTTTTATCTTTGTAATTGTAATTTTTAATAAAATTACTATAAAAAAGAGAATGCTTTTCTACATAACTTCTTTTCTCTGATACTGCTATATAAGGGACAGGAGTCCTTATTTAGACATATTGCTTTAAAAACAAAAAAGGGGTTGAAAGTGATCATGGTTTTACCTAATCTGTAGAATTAGCAATATGGGAGCCAAAATATAAAATGTTTAAAAATTTAGAATATAATATATTCTAAAAGGTATTTCACCTCTTTTGTAAAACTGGGAAGGAATCTCCTTTTCCTTCCATATGTCCATGTGTGTTTCTCAAAAAGTAGGGAGGTATAAATCGTGCTTCTGGGGTACATACTGGAAAACTGTTGCTTGCCAAGCCATTGATATTTGCATTTGGTTCTAGAGGGGCTTGCTTGTCACATGGACTGGTTTTTGAATGGATATGTAAATCTAGCCATATTCTCAGCCAAGGAGTCTAGTATGGACAATGTGGACAAGATAGCAGTTAAATATGGTTCCTCTGCCAACCTCACATCCCTTCTTTATCAAATTCTAGGCTGTGCTGTACCCACAGGGCAGAACTGGGTAAGTGCAGTTGTACCTAAGTCCTTTGTATGGGTGCAGTTGTTTGCATTATCATAGGAACACTTAGCAAGACTTAATTAGTCCACACATTCCTTGCCAAATATAATACTGCAATTACAATATTTTATACTTTGTAGACATTAATATAGAGGTATTAGTAAGGTATGGCAAAAAATAGCAGCACAGGGTTTTTTTTTCCAGATATGTCAGTGCAATCATTTAAGGCCTTGGGAATGGAATCAAATCCAATCTATTATACAATCATATTTCTGTTTTAAAACTTCAGGAATTAATGGCTGAGCAGGACTCTCAGTATCTTTTTGAACTGGATGGAAACAAGAATGCAGAAGAACTTTTTAAAGTAAGTATGCTAAGAGTCATTCCTTTTCAAAGAATGCACATTTATTTTTACTGCCAATTCTACAACCTTGTCCCAGTTTCAACCCTGCCTCCTTTAAGGCAGCGGGGTTTCTACCAAGGTTGTATCTCTGGCTCCAACCTTATGTATAATAAGGACAGTTCAATGCTAATATTATTATAATATTAATATGTTAATATTAATAACCTTTTGGAGATTACAGACATAGGGCTGTGATTCCCACATAGTATCTTTTATTAGATCAGGTTAAGTTGTTTATAAAAAATAGTTGGTGGATTTGAAAGACACTGAACTACTCTTTCAAACTGGCTTTATATTTCAAAACCAGCACCCAATATTAACTAAAAATATTTTTTGGCAATTTATGCACAAACTGTTATGTGGTTTTGTTTAGTCAGTAATAACCCGCCTCCAATGCATGGGCCAAAGGAATGGAGCTCTTATAACCAGGCTTCAGAGTGCAGAGGAAGAAATGTTAGAAGGTCTGGAAAATGTAAGTGTGATATTTGTACGTATTCTGATTGGCTGCCTGTAGAAATAACACAACTGTCATATTAAAAAGGTGTTATAAATGTGGATATAGATTTTTCTTACACATAGCAGATTAAAACATATGACACAACTTCAGAGAATGTGCTAGGTACAGATGACAAGCAGTTTATTGTGATTTCACATTCCTTTATTGTTATTGTTCATTATCTCTTATATTTATATTTTTATTCTTACATTTTATATCTAAGGAAAACAATCCTAAAAATATAAGGATACCTTCTGCCAAGAGCTTTTGTCTATAACCTTTTATAAAATCTGTACCCTTGCCATCATCACTCAATGGAATTCATATACAAAATGATTATTCTAACAGTCGGTGGTATGGAAAATTAGTGACATAATTTTTGAAAATATGAAATGGTAAAATATCTGTCACCTCTCTTTTCAATACAATATGTTTTTCATGGGCTTCTGTTGTTTGCTTTATTCTGGCATTCAGGATGAACTTTTTCGAGTGCTTTCATCCTATAAACTTGTAGGACCTAGATACCGATGGCGTCGGAGCAAATGGGGCCGAGCATGTCCTGTGGCTTTAAAAGATGGTGACATTATCATGGGATCTTTAGACAATGCCATTAGGTAGGTAGAACTCTATTATGCTTAATACAAAATCCACCTTTCTAAGGCTGTAGTTCCATACTTCTGCTTTCTTTGTAGCTTCTTAGGTAAGATGTACATGATTTCTACAGAAGAAGCATTGAAACAATTCATGCTGAATCCTCGTTCCTACCTGCTGCCTCCTATGCCACTTCCACCTTGTAAAGTACTAATAGTAGGCCCTGCATTATCAGGGAAATCAACACTGTGTGAGTTGCTTGCAAACCGTTATCAGGGAAAGGTGGGTATAAGTTCATTTTTTTTATTGAAATCTCAAAGTCCCTGTTTATAAAATATCTTATTTAAATAGAAGTAAGACTCCTAAGCACATGACTTTGACAACCAAGAGCTTGGTACAGAACAACAAAGAATATACCACTAATACTGGGAATTGTGTTTCCTAATCACTTGTTCTGAGAGAACAATTATTAAAGGCCAGGTAAGTTTTGCTTGGATTTCTCAGTCACCTGATTCTGCTGAGCCCCATAAGTGGGAGTTCACAATTTGTTGCTTCAAAGGTGGCACTAGACAAAAGCAATAGTTAGTCCTCAGTGGGAAAAGATTTTAGAAAGCCTTTATTTTATTTATCTATTTGTTAGGTTTCTATATAACCTTTCTCTGGGTGGTCCAGGAAGCTTACATGGGGATTTGCTTTCATACTATTCCCATAAAACAATCCCGTGCAGTACTGGGACTGAAAGAGAATGACTGGCCCAAAGTCACCAGTACGTTTCCATGGTGAGGGTGGACTTGGCCTTGACCTCCCCAGTCTTAGCCCAACATCTTCAACATTGCACCACAAAATAAGAGGTTGTCTAAATGTGAATGAATACTCTGTGTGTTTGCATAAAATTAAGTACACAGAAAAAACGGCATTCTATAGTGTTTTCATATTCAAATATAACAAGGTTAACTTTTTAAAAAAATGAAGTTCTCATTTGCACTACAAAACTTGGAAAATGAAACATTGGGGAAGGGGAGGCAACAGTATTAAGGGTAGGGCTCCTGTAGTTCCTACTTAGTGTTTTGGGAAAGAACCTGGAAAAAATAGGTATCTGCTCCTTCATCCCTTGGATGCCATGTTCAGTGGTTTTCCGTAGGTTCTTGACATGGAAGTTCTTCTGCAAAGACATTATGAAGAAGCCAGGATGGAACTCATTGAGCAGACCCGAGCCGAAGCAATCCTGTTAGGCATTGCCAAAGTGAAAGAAAAATTGGAAATAGAGCAGCAGTTGAGGGAGCAAGGTGAGGCTGTTCCATGTCAAAGCTAAGATGCTCAGTTGCTCAGGTATGATAGGTTCGGTTCCCCCTGGAAAGGCTCTGACATACATGAGTGGCAGCCTTGATTCAAAAGTTCTGTAGAATGCTTGTGCAAGGACTTGTGGAATGAAAGAATAAGCATTGCAGTAGATGACTGCAGCCAGTAAATCATCATTTGAAACTCTATGAGAAAAAGGAGGTAAATACTATGTTTTGTCTTCTCCATGGGATGTTGTTGTTGTTTTTTTACATTTAAATATTTTATTGGTAAAGTATGACAATGAGAAGATATGATGAAGTACAACCAAAAATATAACATTGCTAATATTATCAAAAAAGATATACAGAGTAGTAATTAATTGAGTGACATTTGAAGACACTAGAGATATGAAGGTGAAAGATCCCCTGTGCAAGCACCGAGTCATGTCTGACCCTTTGGAGGGATGCTGCTTTCATGCCGTTTTCTTGGCAGACTGTAGTGGGCTGGTTTGCCACTGCGTTCCCCAGTCGTCACTAGAGATATACCCATAAACTATTCATATAAAACTAGCTCAATCCTTCAACATATCATTAAATCTAGCCATATAGACTATTATTCATCTTCTATTATTCCATCTTCTCAGTTTTAATACAGGATATTATTTTAGTACAATATTATTTATATAATTCTATTTTTGAGAAAAAAATCTATTTTTGAGCTGGTTCTTTATTCTAGTTTTATGTTTTTAATCTTGATTAATGTTTTTTATATGCAAACCACCAGGAGTTGTTTCTGGAGCTTGGCTGTATAAACATACATGCATCCATCCATCCAACTATACATTTTTATTGCCAAACAACTTCTAGCTCAGTTTTTCTGCCAACCAGTTTTATTCTGCTACATGTCCTTACCTAGTGGCAGATGAATGTTAGCTAAACCCAAAAACAATCCTACTCTACATATATTCTCTTCTACATATATTCTCTTCTGTTGGAACCAAAAACAATCTTCACTAATCTTCCTTTAGAGGAGAGATTGAGCAGGGATCTTGTAAGGCTAGGGTGAAAAGTTGTAGCTTCATGAACTGACTAGACCGGGGACATCTCCACACAGGGTTATATCACTCCCAAATGGTGGACATTTCCTTGCTATTGTTTCAGCAGCTAAAACAATTGCAATCTCAACTAGCAAAAGAGTCAAAAAGTGTCTGTTAGCACATTTTCCAACCAACAGATTTTATTAAAAAGCATAAGATTTCATGAGCTGCAGCTCATGTCATCAGATGCAAAGAGTGGCTGGATTTAAATTGGGGTGAGGTGGGGGTGTGGAAGACAAGTTTGTTATGCAGATGCATGTTACATATAACATCAATTAAAAATGTAGTCTGTTAAACGCCCATTGTGTTGTGCCTGTTGTGTTTGTTAAGACCTTCTGAGATTGCCTGAAACTTTTTTTTTAATAGAAATTCTTCATCTTAATTATGTTAATTATCTTTTATAGCTCTACTTTTTGCCCAAGATTTAGGTGACAGGGAACTGGAAAACTATGAAGAGAGTGTTCACACAGATGAGAGAAGTTCAGTTCTGCCTAGTGAATCAACATTTGGTAGCCAAAAAGGTAATCTAAGGATTTGGTTTGTCAGACTTTCTATAGAAGAATAGGACATACCTGCAGAGCCCTCCCTGCATAGTGAAGTAAGCCCTGTCCTTGGAATCCACTTATTTAGGTTGTCAGAAGACTTTTGATACATTTTGTTTTGATATGGATATAAGCCTGGTACAATTTCTCCATTGCTGGACTATGTTAAACTTGGTGGGGGGAAGGTGAATATTTTCTTTTGTAAAAGAACCTGCCTGCATATTCAAAATGAACTGATCAAACAAACAGGCTAGAATCTTTTTTATGATACAGAAGCATTATTTGTGTGTCTAGTTTTTGTAAGTGGAATCATTCAAATCTGTATGTTCCCAACCCTGAAAGCTGAAATTATACAGCCTTGTAACGAATGATACACTGGTCTAATTCAAAAATAATGGGAGACCATAGTTTACTGCTATATGAAGCAACAGCAGCAAAGTTCAGGCTATCACAATTCCTTTCCTTTCCTTTCCTTTCCTTTGTTTTATGCAAATAAGGTAAAGAGTGGAAGCTTTTGTTTCCACTTTTATTGATTCCATAGTTCCCTGTGATGCTAAAGCCCAGGGGGTTATTAAAATCTTCCAAGTCCTGAAACTATGTTTGGTTTCTTCTCGCTTAACTGAAATTTAAACGAACTACAGGTAAAGTGGTTGCTCACTTGCCCAGTCTTTTCCTTCAGTATATGAAAGAAGAAGAGGAAGACCATGTGCAAGGTTTTATTTATTAGTCTTAAATTATTTCAGCTTATACCAAAGGAGGATAGTCATTATTACGAAAAATCATAAAGTAACAGTTAATAAGATGTAATAGATAATAGACAAATTATTTTTATTCTACGTGGAATTTGAAAGCAGATCTGATATTCGTGCATCTGAGGATGCAGTTACATATGCTGTACTGTATTTAAGTCTTCATGATTATGCCCAGCTGGTTCAGGCAACCAGGTATAAGTCTTCAATCCTATTCCAATTCTCTAGGATTAAATTCCACTGAATTCAATGAGACCTACTTCTGGGTAGTTGCATGTTGGATTGTGGTATAAGTCAACGTTCCTTAAACTTCTGTTAGCCAAAGTACCACCGTTTCAAGCTGCTACTGGGGAACAAGGGAGGGATATGGAGGGGGAAGGAATACGTTTGTCAGTATATACTTTTTTTTTTTAACTTGGCATCTATAAGAACTTCTCTGTCTTTGGAAGAATCTTGCCAGTGTATTTCCAATCTATGCCTGCCTATTCATTACCAACTCAAAGAGTAACCTTCTCTGAAGTTGGGCACTTGCCAGTTTGGCAATCAGTCTCATTTTTCCAAACGATAATTGCTATATGTTTATGGAGGGAAAGGAGGGAAAAGATAGTGAAATCATAGCCAGAAAGAGAAAACTTAAACTTCTGCTTCCTATGTCCTGCAGTAATGATTATTGAGCTTTGCTCTTGCACATCTAATTTTAAAGATCCATCAGTGTGGTTTCTAATTACACGAGGCACATCACGTAGAACTGTAACCTGTTTTACACCACATAGATTCTTGGCATAAGGATTTCTTGCTGTGCTGGTGTCTATCCAAATAAATTCTTTTTAGTGGCTGGATGCACACATCAGTCTAAGCAAATCCAAAGAAACCATATTATGATTTAGAGTACTATGTGAACCAACCCTGTGGGTACACAGAAAAATATTGCCTGCATAACTCAGTGCATTTTTCTTTCTCATCTGTACCTGTTCTAGATGTCAGTGTCATAAAAGAAGAGAGTATAGTAAAAGAAGAAGAGGAAAATGTAGAGATATCTCCATCCCAGAGTACAGAACAAATAGGTATTACTGATAGCATGTGGAAATTAGGCAGAGATGATGATGGTTATGTAAACAAAAGCATACATTAAGCTGAGAAAAAGGTGAAAGTGTAAGAAAGAACCTCAGATTGACTCTTCCCTAATTCACTAGAGTATAAGAGGGTGGGAGGGGAAAACTCAGGCTTTCAAGATTCTGTTACTAGAGCCTATATCAAAGTAGAGCTGCAGTTCAGATTTGTGGAGTCTTTTCGGACTTGGCCTACCTTGAAAGGCTGAAGTAAGCAGCATTTTTTTTAAAAATTTAATAATAATTTTATTAAGCATTTTGATTACAATAATAAAAGATGATTCAGAGTAAAAAAGAGTAAAAAAGAAAAAGGTACAAAAAAGCAAAGAAGAAAAAAGACAAGCTTCCCACCCTCATCACAAGTATAAACGGGTTACCTGAGGGACCGCCTCTTCCCCACATCATCAACCCGTCCCACCTGATCATGCAGAGAGGGCATGCTACAGACCCTGTCTATAAGAGAATTCCATCTGGCGGGGTCCAGGAGGCGGGCCTTCTCTGCAGTAGCACCTGCCCTTTGGAACATCTTGCCCCCGGAGGTGAGATTAGCCCCATCGCTCCTAGCCTTCCGGAGGGAGTTGAAGACCTGGCTCTGCCACCGGGCTTGGGGCAGGGAGGAGAATAGTCATACTTGGGGTTGGCTAGTGCCTTGAAGTGCCCCTCCTACATAATGACTGAATGAGACCACAACCATCTGGATTTTATTATATTTGGTAGTTGAGAAATTGTTTTAGAGTGTATTTTATTGGAATTTTATTATATATTTATTGTTCTATATTGTAAACCGCCCAGAGTCCCTCCAGTCGGAGGAGATGGGCGGTGACAAATTTGATAAACAAACAAACAATTTCATTATCTCTTCACCTCCTCCTAATTAACAAATATAAAACTCTTCATCCCATAACTCATGAGTAAGTAACATCTTCTCTAATCCAGATATCAGCAAAAAGTCCAAACAGAGCTTTAAAATAATAACATTAATTAACATATATAAAACTACATTCCACATCTCAGCTCTTACAGTAGGCAAATCCACATTTAAAGGGCCTAAAGTGGTCTCAATATGCTAGTGTGAACAACAGTTTAATATGACAAAAAGGGAGAGTTTTTCCTTTAAAGAAAACAAACTCAAAAATATCCCTTACTTTAAGTAGAACGACAATTAAATACAAAGCCAATTTAAATGCTATCAGGTACATAAAATAACTAGGGAGAAAAGTTTAAACATCATATTAACTGTAATCAAACCCACTATGCAACATTTTTTTCATTCCAGATGTCAGCAAATCCAAAGGGAACCATGCCAAATAACAAGGTGTCCCATTTAAACATTCCATCTCTCAGCTCTTAATTATAAGCAAATCCACATTTAAGAGGCATAAAGAGATCCCAGTATTCTAATATAAACAAAAGACTAAAGTTTAACATGACAAAGAGGAATAATTTCTCCTTTAAAGAAAACAAGCTCACAAAAATGTCTTATTTTAATTGGAAAGACATTTAAATACAAAGCCAGTTTAAATACTATCAGATTAGAATACATAAAGTAACTGTAGGGAAAAAGATTTAAACACCATGTTAACTATAAACAAATCCAATACATAACATTTTTCCAATCCAGATGTCAGCAAATCCAAAAAAAACTCTCAAAATAGCAACATATCCCATTTTAACCTTGGTCAAATAAACCAACTTTGTGTTCCTTCTTTTTACATAAAACAATCTTGCTCTTTAATCCATTCAGATGATTGTTGATCCTTGTTTCCAATTTCTTCAAAACTTTAAACAGCCTCCTTTGTGAGTCCACCAAAAAGAAATTATTCCAATTGCTCTATGGGATTGTCATTTTTATTTCCTTCTTAATTTTTAAAGCCTCATCCAGTTTTTCTTTTCCTTTTTTGTCTGATGACCAATTCTTATCCAAACTCTTATTCAAGTTGTTCTTGTGTATAGCTGGCTGGATATCTTTTTCTGTAACATCTTCTTCTGGGAACAGCATGTTCCCAAGAAGACACAACATAGCTGACCTTATTGATTCAAAGTCCTGATGCAATTCCTCAAAGATGTCTCTAAATGCCATTATAAGTTGCTTGTCTTGTTATGTCTCCAATATCAAAAAAAAATTCTTTCCCATGAAAATGCATTTATTTCTTAAAATTAATTACAAAGTCTCAATATTCAAAATACAATATTCCAATGTTTTCTTATCCATTTAAAACTTTCTAAAGCCAAAACCTTCTCTTGCTTTTTGCTGTTTATTTTAAATTCTTAAAAATCATAAAAAGACATCTTCATTTTCTTATATTAAGTATTGAAGGCACTCACCCGGTGTATTTCCAGCCTCTTCATTTTGAAGGTATCTAACTTCTTTAAAGCAGTAAATGGGCAATTTCTGAAAGTAGTTAGCAAAGGAAGTATGAACTTAGCGTCCCCTGAAAAGGCTCCGTTTGCGGCTGGAGCAAGTATGGCAAATTCCCTCAGCTCCTGATTCTTCCACCCTCTGGAGACAGCTGCTTTCCAGTTTCCTCATGAGAAGCAACTGTACGGAGCCCAGCTTGGACAATCTTGCATCCTCTCTTTATACGGAGAGAGCCGAAGGAGCCAATCTACTTGTCAGCTCCCTGTCTTTTGCTTTTCGCAGAGCCGTCTTCAGTCCACCATTCTTCCCCAGAAGTCCCGAAGTAAGTAGCATTAATAATAAACATTCATAGTGGAAGTACTACTTGCTGTAATTGTAGAATATATAATTATTAGTGGGTTATAGGGTATTTGCTCACTTGCTTCAAATATTTATATGATACTGAGAGCAATGGAGGTGAGCATCTTTCACCCTCAGTTACCTAATTATGTGATTTGGGCATGATTTGATGGAGTGCTTGCACAGGAAATACCACTAGCCCATCCTTTTCTGCTTCTGCTCTTTCACTGTGTAATTAATGGAAGAGTCAAACTGATGCCCTTCTCTCAGCATAATGAAGCTCTTTATCTCTTTCTGGATCAGGATTTTTATTACCCTTCCAAGTTGAAAAAACATGATGACAAGTAATGCCAGCCCCTCCTTTTGCTACTAGTATGCAATCCTCTGTAAAATATTTCTAAATATTTTCCTAAATATTTTTCTTTAACCTTTGTAATAGGAGAAGACAGACTGGTAATTTTCTTCTTTTGAACCAGGCTCCCTTTCACTAACAAGTTAGGTTTCTATGCTTTATAAAATTAATACGAAATCTATATTTTGCAATATGTTCTTTGACCAAAACTGACCAAAAAAACGGATAGAACAGCATCAAACATTGTGTGAGTAGAATTTTGCTCAAGCAATGGAATTTTCCCTTTCCCTCTTCTCCCTGCTCCTACCATATTTATTCAGAGGTTCACCCAATCCTTCAGATTTGGAAAGGAGGACCCTCCTGCTCCACTAACGGAAGCCTCCCTTCAGCAAAGTAATATTAACAGGGTTTTATATACAGTTCACTACATTTTGGGGTACTTACGCATGGCTTTTTTCTACATGACAAGCAGACATCTCAATAGCGCAAACAGAATCAGAGATTCCTCTTGACCACCCAGATGTCCAAGAAGTGGTCCAGAAAGCTATAGAAGCTGCAATGCTGTCTCCAATAATACTGCCACCAGAGGCATACGTGGAAGCATTAGAAGAAACCATTGAAGAGGTAAAAACAGCAGTATCAAATGAAAGGCATTGTGATAGAAAGATTTTTTTATAACTGGCATGTTATTTATTTAAAATTATGCAAATCATTACCAGTTGGAATATTACAATTCGGTATGTTACAAGGAAGATCACGGATTAGTTTAAGCCTAAATTCTAGTGCTTGCATACATCAGTGTTTCTCAACCTTGGCAACTTTAAGATTTGTGGACTTCAACTCCCAAAATTCCCCAGCCAGCATGGGAGTTTAAGTCCACACTTCTTAAAGTTGCCAAGGTTGAGAAACATTGTCATACATAGAATAATTTCCAGTGTGGCACACAAACTATGAATCTGGGATATACCATTAAAAGTAGAGCTGTTGAGATGTCCCAAGCTAATGCTTTCTCATAGTCTGAGAACATCCTTTAAAAGTTCTTTTAGCATTTTTTTGTTCCCCATTACTCTTTTTCATAATGTTCCTCTCTCATTTTATGGATTATATATTATATCTCCCAAAGACATTTTAGATTTGGTGATGTTCTTGTCTTACAGGTAAAGGGGTGGGGTTTTTTTGGCTGATATAGTAGAATGTTGCTATTCAAAATATTGTTTTGACTTTTCTAAGAATTCTGAACATCAACCTCTCACAAAAAAGGTTGCAATGTCTGGTAAATATGATGCATTTCATTGTCTACTTTCTAGTATAAGAACTCTACTTTCTAGTATAAGATCTCTGTGAAATCTGCTTTTCCTTTGCAGCATTTCTTGAAATGATTGTAATTTTCATTCAAGTGTTTCCAGTTATGCTGGTCTCCAAATGTCATGCTGATGAAATTGGCTCCCTTAACACACAATTGGCCACAGGGAGAAAACCTATGTGGATTTTATAGGTCTACATGCATACCTTTTGCAGCTCATAAAAGCACTGTTGGCAGGGAGGATGAAATACCCATGTTTTGAGTATTCCAAATACTGAACATATGGCTCATACAGTGTTCCATGCAGTATTCAACATGATACTGTATTATTTAGCAATGCTTTTCTGCGTCTTCTTTATTTGCAAATGAGTTCTATTCAGTAAATATTATATTTTTATTAATTAAAACATTTGTGGTTGCAAGCCATATCTATTTTATTGCTTTGGAGTAATTCTCATAGGCGGAGTGGTGATGAGAGTAGCCTGGGTATAAACCTCAATAAACATGGCAAAGATTATTCCTGAATAAACTAATACAGGATTGCACTGTTAATTGCCCAGTTTGGGTTTCTGCTTCTTCTTTTCCCAGTGCAAGAAGAATACCTAATATTAGGTCAATTAAGAAGGATCATTCAAAAAGAAATTAAAAGGCCATTTATTTAAATGTTCCAGTTTTAATAATCAGGAAGCCAAAAAAATAGCAGGGGGAGGATTTGCAAAGTGGTTTAATGAAAGGCCCACAAACACTAAAAGCTTCCTTAGGACAGTCACATGGAAGACATAGGGCTACAATTTGATAATTGTTTCATCTGAATTATATCTAAGAGACTGAACAAAGAAAGACTTTTTAAAAAGGGTCTGGTCTAGCAAGTGCAGATTGTCATAACTTTGCCACTGCCTATCTTTCTCTGGCATGCTGTACTTTATAATGAATGAGCTTGTTATAGTAGCTGATGAAAATTTGATTGCTGAGGAAAAATTCATGCAAGCCAATTAACTGAACTCAAAATGTATCTTTATTCTAAACAATGCTGAATGTTCAACCCTTTAATATGCTAATTGCACTCTTTTATTTCAGCTGCATAAAACAAATCCAGACAGATATCCTGGAGCTGCACGTAAAGGAGGATGGGTAGTAGATAATTTTCCTCCATTAACAGATCACTGGAATGCTTTGGCAGAGAAAGGACTCCTACCTGATATTGTGATTTATTTGAAGAATGTTGAACTAAATGGTTAGTGAATATTTAGAAATGAATAGATATCAATGAATGTCACTTAGGGAACAATCATCATAGCTGAAGTGGTAAGTTTTCAACATGTCTTTTCTCCCAGCTGTAGAATACAAACTCTAAAAGTATGGATGCTGTGGTTGAATTCCAACCCCTATCAGCCTCATCCAGTATGGCCAATCAGAAATTAGGGGAGTCGAAGCCTGAGCACAGCTAGAGATTGTATCCCAGCTTTAGGAATTTTTCAGTTTCAGCTTGCAACTAATATAGAGAGGAACTGCACATAGAGAATTAACACATTAGTCCTACCATTACTGTATCCTAATATTTTACCACCAGTTTAACTCCTTGATTAATGCATCCATTCATTAAAGTAAGGCACAAAAAGGCATATGTTATTTATTTCCCTTGGCTGCTTAACTAAATTTACTCAGCTATTGAAAAACAATTGGTATCTTAAAAAAATTAAAAGCAGTTGCCTAAAAAAGCTGTCTAATGCAATGCAGCGTTATTACTGGCATCAACATCATCTCTTTTTCAAAAGTTGTACGATTTCTGAGATGTGGTACACAGCCCTTTTCTACTGAATTATTTTCAATTATATTGCAGGACAACTGGTAATACACAGAATGTACCAAGCACATAAAGAAGAAGTTGATGCTAAGATTATAGAAAGGCTAATAGATGATGCTTTAAAAAAGAAACAGGAGGAAGAAGAAACGAAGTAAGTATTTGGAAAGGGGGGAGAGAGAGATTTAATTAAAACACTACAATGAAGATTGTTCTGGATAAAAAAACCTTGTGTTCTTTTATGCCATGACTTACCTTTACAGAGAGTAAACTAATACTAAGATTTATATATAAACCCAGTTTATACTTATTTTTTATTATTATTTTTTACAGAAATGTGTATAACCTGTTAAATTGACTATGGGCAGAACAATATGAAACAGTGCTTTCTAGAATAATGTATATTCAGCAAGATCGCAGTTCATTTTCAATCATGTTGTATTATCATTTGATTGTGCAAACTTCTAATTACAGAAGAGAACTGCAAGAAATGCTACAACTGCAAGCTCAGGAATTTGCTGAAGACGGAGGTAAGAAATACAGTAATGAATCTGGAATTATTTCAGCAGCAAAGTTAATTCTGTGCATACTAATCATATGGTTGAACTTACAGGTACTAGTAACAATGGAAGAATTTAAGTCTGGAGCCTGACCCTGCACCTACCACTCATCATGCCTACTCTACTCACACAGTAGAGTAGGACTTGCCAAAACATAAAAACTGAACTGGAAGGCAGCTGATGCCCATCATAAAGGCATTAGGGGAAACCTAAATGAAGCAAATGAATGGCTTGGGCAAGGGCCTAATAGCAATCTCAGGAAATAAAGTCCATAGATATGAGGCCATCACTAAACAGGCTCTATTTCTAATGGCTATTCCAAGCAATTATTCCAAATTCTGAAAATGGATGACATCTTGTTGATATTTCATAATACTCAAGTATTCCTTTTCACTGTAAACTCTGGAATCTAGCACTCTGGCTTTATTTATAATTTTAGTATTCTTCTCTGATTCCATTATATGCTTTTCTGAAGCTTAAACTGGGAGCTAATTTTGGGTTGTCTGATGAATTTCTAAAGTCTTTATATTGTTTATAGTACAGTAGAGTCCCACCTAGGATTCCAAAATTGCTTTGTAAATGTTTCCATAAATATATTTTTCTCATATTTACAGAATCTATGGAGTTTCTGGAGGGCAGCTTTGTATCTGAATCGCAGGCAAAAATTCATTCTGGGACTGAAACAAGCCAAACAGTAAAACCTGATACTGCTGGATCTAAACAGAAAGAAACATCCAGCGGTTAGATATCTGTGACATGCTGATTATCTTTTTTCCTCTAACAAACATCAAGTTGTTTTATTACATTGCTGTGGCTGTAACTTTGCTATGGAAAAGCTGAGGGAGCAAAGTATTTATCTTACCATGTCTTCTTTTTCCAATGTCTTTGACAATACCCTTTCTACAAATAGTATGTTGCCGTCTGTTCAAACATTCTTGCAGTATAATCCTGCATGTGGAGACACCCCTATTTCAATAGGCATACTCTGCACTGACTGAACTAAGATACCATTTGAACCACACTAGCCAACTAACATCTAAGACATTATTGCACAAGTTGCTCCATGCTGAGAGTCACTTTTGGCCTGTAAACTATACATCCCAAGGACGTGACTTAAGTGTGTATTGAGCAGAATGATGACAAGGATGCAATTTAAATTTCACAGAAATTAAATATTGCAAATACTATGATATATATACATATGATCCAGTGATGTATTAATAACTTCTCTCTTTATTCACATTTCAAATTATAATTTGGTGACAATTTATGGAACCTCTGGGGATACTTCCAAGGCTTTTGAAGAGCTAAAACCAGCTCTGGGGCTATGTTCCAAGGTCTAACAGTAGCCATCCTAAAGAATACAATTTCTCATAGTTAATTTTCTCATTAAATAGTAAACAGACAGACTGTGAAGGCTGGTTTATCTCCTTCTGTAACCAGCTATTGAAGTTCAAGTGGGATTTGCATCACAGCAATTACACATCACATGTAAAGTGCCTGCCTCTACATATAGCCCATCTCCTTTATTTGTACACTTTTCATTAACTTTTATTGAATAGGGCTATTCTAATAATCCTCTGTTCTCTATCACTTTACAGTTTCTTAGCATATTTTTTAGCTTAACCATGATTATATGGATCAGCGGAAATCCGTTTAGTAGTAAATCTCAGTGTGTTTATGTATCTAGGTACAGAGACAGTGCAGACTGTAGATCAGGGTGATGAAGCACAGTTGTCAATGGACTCCAAAGAACATGAAGAATCTAAGACAGGTTAGATTTTATATGTCAGTAATATTTCATCATAGGAGACAACTACATTTGTTCTGTAACATTTTGCATTTTGATTGTTGTTTGCAATGTAAGCTGCCTTGAGTCTCTGATTGATGGCCTTATAAGTCTGTCATCATCTTCGTTATCTTCTTTATTAAATATCATTCACATTTTATTCTTTATCACCATCTAATTAATATTTTTGTTAGTTCTTTAAAGAAAACCTCTTTTTACTGGCTCAGTTTGGTAAACTTTCAGAAGGAAAGTCTACAAAGTGAAAATCTGGACTCAAGATCAAAACTGCTGATTTCCTAAATATTTTGAAAGCTCTTAACATTTTCTATAAACTATGCAAAAGTAAGTAATAATGATTCTCTGCTGATCCCCACAGAATCAATGGAACCCCTTGAAACTGAAGAAAAATCTGAATCACGACATGAACACCTGAAAAGTATTGCATCTCAACTAGGTTAGAGGTTGACTGGGTCACTCATCCCGCCAAACTATGGTCTCTGTAATTGTCTGTATGTTGAATAACCCACAATGAACGTATACTGAATCATTTCAACTTTTTCTTTAAAAAATGTATAGTTGAAACAATTTTTTGTTGTGTTCACTGCCCTGTTTAGTGTTGCAATTATGTCCTCCCCAGAATACTGCATTTTTCTTCCACCCAGTTTTTCATTTTTCCCTCAATAGGTTCATTAGCACATCTATTCCTCATTGGGCTGTTAGAGGAGATTCTCTTGTTAGGTATATCTTGCGCCCCCTCCCCATACCTCAAATTTTTGAACTTCTGTAGTTCTCCCAGCTCTATTTAGTTTGTTGGTCCTCCTTCTTCTGAGGCTATTTTGGCTCCATAAGAACTGGCCAGAGAATCAAAAAGAAAGTAATGCCAGTACACATAAGAGGGCATCTTATAGTTATTACATTATTAAGTTGTTTCCTAAAATGCAGCTTGATTTGTTCAGGAGTCAAGGTACCTGAGTATCATGAAGATGGTTTTCCAGATGTAGTAGAAATAGAGCCATTAAGGAACAAGCTCAACCAATTCCAGAATAACTGGCAAAAATTAGAGCCACATATTGCAGATTCACCTTTGGTCCTGATTACTGAATTGGAGATTGATGGGCAGACTCCAGAAATGCTGTTTAATAAGTGTGTGCGAGCTATGGAACGTAAGTAGTTCAAGTTCACAGTTCTTTAAAAATTATTTCTTCCTCAGGAGATTTGGGGTGGGTTTTGGCTTTGTTTTTTTTATAGTTTCTTCAAATTATAAATGCAGTTGGTTAAAGCAGGCTTGTATAAATTATGAGCTACTTCTGAAGAGGCAAAGAACATCTTAAATTGCTGCCAACATGGAACTGTATGTACACATGTTTCTACTACTTGGAAAATAAGCAATAACAGCAACAGAAATCATTCTGAAATTAATATTAAAAATTCTATAAAACTTTAGTTGATTTAATAAAGAGGCTGTTTTAATATGAATACATTCTCTTGCATAGTCAACATGACTGCTTTTACTCATGTATTAAACTAGAACATTTTTTAAACTTTAAAAAAATTGGACTGCCTGCAGGAGAATAGAAGGAAATAGAAAACTGCTCCTGCCAGCTTATTCTGAAATTGAAGGAAAGGTTGATCAAGCTGTGTGGGTTCATCTAGAGATAAGTGAACAAAACAGGACTTATTTTTTCTTCTGGGAAATAGTCTATTTGAAGAGAATGAAGGGAGGGAGGGGGATCTAGTTTTCAAATATGATAGCTTTTCCTGCTGATTTGTGTCTTAGGATCAGGTACTGCCTGTGAATATGAATATGGACTTGCAGCTCCTGCTTGAAGAGCTGTGGCCAGGAAAGCCTTTGCACAACTCCATCTGGTCCATCAATTGCACCCTTTCCTGGGGGGCCCTTCAGACAAGTCACTCATGCCCTAGGCACCTTGTGGCTTGACTACTGCAATGCTTTCTACGTGGAGCTGCCCTTGAAGACCACCTTGAAGGTCCAGAATGCAGTGGTGCAAGTGGTAGTGGGCATGCCTCAGTATGCCCATGTAACACCTCTGCTTCACAAGCTGCATTAGTTGCCAGTTTGCTTCTGGGTATGATTCAAGATGCTGTTTGTTACCTATAAAGCCCTACATGGCATAGAGCCTGGTTAATTGAGGGACCGCCTGTCTCGCATAACATCTGCCCAGCCAATTCAATTCTGCAGGGTTGGTGCACTCTGGCTTTGATTAAACAGTGTTATCTCTCAGGACCCCGGAAGTGTGCCTTCTTTATAGTAGTGCTTGCCTTCTGGAATGAGGTTACCCTGAGATCCGGATGGTCCCCACTCTGCTATTGTTTAGAAGAACCATGAAGACTTGGCTCTTCACCCAGGCCTTTGTTGAGGGAGAGTGAAACTCCTTGCTTCATCATGTTTGCCATAAAGATAGTTTATCTTTATTTTTTATGTTTTATTGATATCATTGTAATTTATTTGTTTGAATGTTGTGAGATGCCCAGAGTTGAGTGGCATTGTTGTTGTTTATTCCTTCAGTCGCTTCCGACTCTTCGTGACTTCATGGACCGGCCCACGCCAGAGCTTCCTGTCGGTCATCAACTCCCCCAGGGATGGGTCCATCACCTCTAGAATATCATCTATCCATCTTGCCCTTGGTCGGCCCCTCTTCCTTTTGCCCTCCACTTTCCCTAGCATCATCTTCTTCTCCTGTCTTCTCATTATGTGGCCAAAGTATTTCAGTTTTGCCTTTAATATCATTCCCTCAAGTAAGCAGTCTGGCTTTATTTCCTAGAGTATGGACTGGTTTGATCTTCTTGCAGTCCAAGGCACTCTCAGAATTTTCGTCCAACACCACAGTTCAAAAGCATCTATTTTCCTTCACTCAGCCTTCCTTATAGTCCAGCTCGCAGCCATATGTTACTACTGGGAATACCATTGCTTTAACTATACGGACCTTTGTTGTCAGTGTGAGGTCTCTGCTCTTAACTATTTTATCGAGGTTTGTCATTGCTCTTCTCCCAAGGATTAAGCGTCTTCTGATTTCCTGACTGCAGTCAGCATCTGCAGTAATCTTCACACCTAGAAATACAAAGTCTTTCACTGCTTCTACGTTTTCTCCTTCTATTTGCCAGTTATCAATCAAGCTGGTTGCCATAATCTTGGTTTTTTTGAGGTTTAGCTGCAAGCCAGCTTTTGCACTTTCTTCTTCCACCTTCATCATAAGGCTCCTCAGTTCCTCTTCGCTTTCAGCCATCAAAGTGGTATCATCTGCATATCTGAGATTGTTAATGTTTCTTCCAGCGATTTAAACTCCAGCCTTGGATTCCTCAAGCCCAGCATGTTGCATGATGTGTTCTGCATACAAGTTGAATAGGGAGGGTGAGAGTATACAGCCCTGCCGTACTCCTTTCCCAATCTTAAACCAGTCCGTTGTTCCGTGGTCTGTTCTTACCGTTGCTACTTGGTTGTTATACATATTCCTCAGGAGGCAGACAAGATGAGTTGGTATCCCCGTACCACTAAGAACTTGCCACAGTTTGTTATGGTCCACACAGTCAAAGGCTTTAGAGTAGTCAATAAAACAAAAATAGATGTTTTTCTGAAACTCCCTGGCTTTTTCCATTATTCAGCGGATATTGGCCATTTGGTCCCTAGTTCCTCTGCCTTTTCTAAACCCAGCTTGTACATCTGGCAATTCTCGCTCCATGAATTGCTGAAGTCTACCTTGCAGGATCTTGAGCATTACCTTACTGGCATGTGAAATGAGTGCCACTGTTCAATAGTCTGAACATTCTTTAGTGTTTCCCTTTTTTGGTATGGGGATATAAGTTGATTTTTTCCAATCTGATGGCCATTCTTGTGTTTTCCAAATTTGCTGGCATATGGCATGCATTACCTTGACAGCATCATCTCGCAAGATTTTGAACAATTCAGCTGGGATACCGTCGTTTCCTGCTGCCTTGTTGTTAGCAATGCTTCTTAAAGCCCATTCAACCTCACTCTTCAGGATGTCTGGCTCTAGCTCACTGACCACACCGTCAAAGCTGTCCCTGATATTGTTATCCTTCCTATACAGGTCTTCCGTATATTCTTGCCACCTTTTCTTGATCTCTTCTTCTTCTGTTAGGTCCTTGCCATCTTTGTTTTTGATCATGCCCATTTTTGCCTGGAATTTACCCCCGATGTTTCTAATTTTCTGGAAGAGGTCTCTTGTCCTTCCTATTCTATTGTCTTCTTCCACTTCCGCGCATTGCTTGTTTAAAAATAATTCCTCATCTCTTCTGGCTAACCTCTGGAATTTTGCATGTAATTGGGCATATCTCCCCCTATCACTGTTGCCTTTTGCTTTCCTTCTTTCTTGGGCTACTTCTAGTGTCTCAGCAGACAGCCAGTTTGCCTTCTTGGTTTTCTCTCTCTTTGCGATGTATTTTGTTGCCGCCCCCTGAACAATGTTGTGAACTTCTGTCCATAGTTCTTCCGGGACCCTATCTACTAAGTCCAGTCCCTTAAATCGATTCCTCACCTCCACTGCATATTCCTTAGGAATATTAGTGAGCTCATATTTAGCTGATCTGTGGGTCTTCCCTAATCTCTTTAGACTGATCCTAAATTGTGCAAGTAGAAGTTCGTGATCTGAACTACAGTCAGCTCCAGGTCTTGTTTTTACCGACCGTATAGATGTCCACCACCTTTGGCTGCAAAGGATGTAGTCATTTTGATTTCGGTGTTGTCCATCTGGTGAAGTCCATGTATAAAGCTGTCTCTTAGGTTACATACATACATACATACACACATATATATATTTCTCCCATTATAATTCCATATGTGCCTTAATGTCAATGTATGAATATAGTAAGATCCCACAATGCTTTAAAAGCTGGGGTTGAGATCCATCATTTCTCCCCAAGATATCTTTGATAGTTAATTAGGGGCTGTGAGGAAAATAAAAATGGCATCTTCTAGATACCTATTGGCAGCTTCTATTTTTTCCCCAAGGATCTCCCAGAAAATGGCTACATTGAAAATATAGGGATAAGGGCCTTCTGGATCCAACAATAGGTTGGAGTGAAAGCGGGTGACTGGCCCAGAGTGTGAGCTCTGTGGTTGAGTGAGGACTGGAAGCTGGGCCTTCTCAATCCAAGTTCAGCATCTTAACCTCTATTATTATCCTTAGGAATATTAGTGAGCTCATATCTAGCTGATCTGTGGGTCTTCCCTAATCTCTTTAGTCTGATCCTAAATTGTGCAATAGTTGAGTGGCATACAAGTTTAATAAATTATTATTATTATTATTACTATTATGTTTTAAATGTCAGGAATCAGAGTTATTGATAGATCCATCTCCCTGAATGTTTAAAGTTATCAGAGCTACTAGGTATTGCAATACCTTATGGCAACAAATTACATATTTGTCTTACATATTGGTATACAGTACATAGGAAATATGGGATGCTGCTGGGAGGGGCAGAGGGAATCAGTTCATTGCTACACATACTGAATTAGGGCGGTGATTTTTCAGTGGGAGGTTCTGGTTCAGATCGTTCATGATTTATCATGATGATAAATAGAAAATATCAGCACTCCTTCTATTCTGCACTAAATAGATAAACGGTGTGCCTGTATTAGATGAAGGTTCATGATACAGTTAATCTAATACAGGGACACAGTTTATTATTTCATTCCCTGAATATATGAATATACTTCTGTGAGCTCTTTATTTAGATCTAAGGCCTCATATGCTACAAAGGTTGACACCTAATGTACAAGCGTAAGTATCCATGGGAATGCAAGGGGTGGGGGTGACAATTGATGAAAGTCTGTCCCTTACATACCTGACAAAGCGTGGGACTTATGACATCACAAAATATATTTTTAATTATGTTGTTTTTTCATATTTCTGATCGATCTGTAGTTTGAAGAATTTCAATATCATATAGAATTCTATGCATATTCATGTTGTATCTCTGGTCATGCATGTTTTAAAAAAAGCCTCTAAACTGACTATCTCTGACAGAACCTTTTAAATATCATGGCTGGGAATTTAGTCCTGAAGATGAAGATGAAGAACAAGATGATTTGCAGGCTGAAGCAGAGGCACTGGCAGAAGAAGAGGAGGAGGGAGATGAAGAAGAAGAAGAAGAAGAGGAAGAAGTAAGCTCTAGCTTTCAACTCAATAGATTATCTTGAGCTGTAATTTACTGAATACAGGTGGTCTCCATGTTATGCAGGATACAACTTATATGAGTTCATCTTTATAGAAGGAGCATGACTTAAAGGAGCTGCAATGTTTGCACATGAATGAAAAGCCAGCCAGCATTTTGCACATATGCAAACATGGTGGCTGATGTTCATGCGTGTACAGAAAGCCATCTGCCCTGTTAGATCATATGCAGAAGACTATAGACCTGTGCAAAATTTGATTTGCACAAGGGGTCCATGAATAGAATGGTGATATAAATCAGGGGCTGTCTGTATTTTTTCCCTGACACTTGAAATGAAGTAATCCCCTGCCTGGGGTCTCAGGTTGCTTGGGAGTTCATGATAGCCATGGGCCTATCCCAGGTCGTCCAGAGCCCAACACGTGACAGTGGTCACACACCTGATCTGGTTTTCTTGTTGCAATGGCAATCTGTCAGCCCTCTCAGGTAAACCAAACAGGAAACACGACGAGATGAACTAATTCTACTTTATCGTAAGGCTACATTAACACAATCTTGCAAGTCTGAAAGTACAAATCTCCCACCCTACCTATTTACTGCCAGAGTAATTAGGGTGGGCCCTTTCTAAGTTTCTTTCTTTGGCCGTTACTCGGTTTCAGACTTCTTTCTCTTTTATCTGATCGTTCCCTAAGTGGCATCTCTTCCCCCATCTTCCAAGGCCACCTTCACATTCCATCACACAAAGTGATCTGGAATTGGGGGAGCTGACTGTGGCTTTCCTGTCACGGTCAGATCATTCCCTGGTAACCATGAGATTCTCTGGGGCTGCCCCCCAGAGTAGGGAGGAGGGATCTATTCAAACAGTTGGCGCCCAGTAACTGATGCACCTTGATGGGTTCCATAGAGAGCTGGAGGGTTCCTGATGGTCTCCTGTATGGTCTGACTGAGGTCTTGGTTGCGCCTGGAATGAAAGGGCAACAGGGGCTTTGGATCAGATCGTGCCCATACAGCTTCTCTCTTTCTGCAGGTCCCTTCATTCCTTGTAGCTTACAGAGGAGTTGATGGAGATAAAATGGATTAGATGCTGCTGGAGGTTGACAAAGAGTGAACTCAACTGAACATGGGTTAGAGCTGCTATTAAGGCCTACCTTGTGGCAGGAAAGGCAGTGAAACGTCAGTATTTCTCTGCCCTTATTGCATCCACAGATAACTGTGTGGCAACCTTGTTTAGAGTGTCTCAAGCTCTCTTGGATAGAGGAGACTTGGAGGTTCACCTACGTGATCACTTGGAGGAATATGTAGAGCTCTGATGGAGAAAATTGCTACCAGTTGGATGCCAACCTTGGTACAGGTCCTGTAGAGATGCCTGGGATGCAGTCTTGCCCTTTTATCTGGGAGGAGTTTGAACCTGTTGGGGCTGATGAAGTGGACAGAGTCCTCATGACTGTGAGCTTGGATAGCTATTTATTAGATCCATGTCCTCCTGGTCCATGAAGACCTCCCAGGAGGTCATGTGTGGCTGGGTTTTGGCGGTGGTAAATTCTTCCTCGGGGCCAGGGGCCCTCCACCTCTTAAGGAGCTGGTAGTTCCCCCCCCCCCCCGAAGAAACTGTCACTAGACCCAACCGTACTGGACAATTTTTGTCCAGTATCCAACCTTTCCTTTTTAGGGAAGGTTGTTGAGAAGGTGGTCACACAACAGCTTGAGAGGACCCTGGATGAAGCAGATTATCTGGACCCCTTTCAGTTGGGTTTCAGACCTGGACATGGGACTGAAGCATCATTGGTTGTGGATGACCTCTGGCTTGAGTGGGGTGGGAGTAGTGCATCCATCCTTGCTCTTGACCTCTCAGTGGCCTTCAATACCATCAACCATGGTACTTCTGGACTGGCTCCAGGAGTTGGGAGTGGGTGACACTGTATTGTGCTGGTTCTCTTCCTTCCTCCAGAGCCAATTCCAGTGGATGTTGATCGGGAACAAGAGATCCAGCCTCAACCCCTACTTTGTGGGTTCCTGCAGGGTTCAGTACCCTCTCTGCTCCTGTTTAACATCTACATGAAGCCACTGGGGGAAATCATCTGTTGTCATGGGGTGAGGCTGTTGATGTCCTGTCTCAGTATCTGGAGGCTGTAGGGACCTGGATGGGGAAAAACAAGCTTCAGCCCAACCTAGCAAGACTGAGTAGGTCTGGGTTTTGGGGCCTTCAGGTTCCAGGAACTTACCATCTTTGGTGCTGGATGGGGTGGCACTGTGTGATGTGTGGATTGTACTTTTCTGCAGATTATGTTTTTAAATTGGTTTTAATGGTTTTATTTGTTTAGATTGTTTATTTGTATTTGTTTATTTTTTTCTTGTAATTTAATTGTGTGAGCCACCCAGAGTCACCTATGTGAGATGGGCAGCTGTACAAACTGAATAAATAAATAAAGTAATGATCTTGTAATATAGGTAACATGCATTTAATAGACACAGTCTAAAGAAGGCAGTGCCTTGGACATGGGGGGATATCTTAGTAAAATAGGAGGGGTATGACCATACAGGCTATACCCCTCCTATTTTACTTCACATAGAATATTGACCCATCCTCAAGGCTAACATGATATCTTTAATACAGTAATGCAAAGATCAATGAAAAAGTTGATTAGTAGGGACATCTTTTAACTAGAAAATATAATGCCAACTTTGATAGTGTTTATAATCTTTGGGGGAGATGGAGCAGGGAAGTGGTTTCCTAGTTAAACTGAAGTTCTTTCTCCCACCTCCCTACCCCCTACCTTCAAATAATCAGTACTGTCAGACTGGTTATATCCTAAGCAATGGAGGTTTTCTTAAAATTATTTGTTTATTAGATTTATATCCAACCCTTCCTCCAAGAGATCCAGGCAGCTTATATGTGAATTTCCCTTCATGTTATTCCACAACAATCATCCTGTGGCATAGATAGGGCTGAGAGAGAGAGTGATCGACCTAAAGTCGCGCGGTAGGTATCCATGGCTGTGGGTGGAATTGAACCTGGGATTCTCCATTCCTAGTCCAACACCTTAACCAAGTATAGAATGGATTTGCAGCTGCTTGCTACCCTCTGAATTACCTAGACTTGAGCCAATGTGTTAGAGTAAATATCTTTACAAGCTGTTTAACTGTTTACCAAAAATGTTTTGCTGTTTTAAGGATGAAGAAAAAATTGCTGAGAGGAAGAGACATATGGGAGATACAAAGCATTTCTGTCCAGTGATTCTGAAGGAAAACTTTATCCTTTATCCAGGAGTTACTGAAAATGCAGCTAAATATCGAGAAAAATACTATTATTTTTCAACTCCAGAAAACAGAGATAAATTTCTAGAAAATCCTGAAGAATATGTTTCTCACAATGAGCCATTAAAAGTATGCAGATCTTGCATATGTGAGCTATATAAGATTAATAACTGATTCCAATATTTTCCAAATATATATCTCCATGTGTGCATCTGTGTGTGTCTGTGCATAGGTGTGATATTTTAACAGAATGGCAATGGCAATGAAAATATGTAATGATAGTCAGGTCTCCCCATGAAACTATACTCTACTGCTTATCCAAACTTGGCAGATAGCAAAAGCTGGTTCAGCACAAGATTGATATGTTATTTGCAAAAGCAGCTTCCATTCAGAATCTCTGGGAATTATTACAATAACATTAATTGCTGATGAATTAAAACTCTTGCATTGAACAGGGTATATCAGACCTAGTATCCTCTGACAACTATTCAGGCCTAGTCTGTCTAGCAAAACATACTGAGACTTAGCTTCTTACTTCATCCCCAGTAGCCCTACTGATAAGTTGCAGTTGGGTCTGGAAGCTGAATATTATGTGTTGAGTTACAGCTTATTCCTGAGCAAGAGAAGGTCAAGAACTGAATACTGAAGTGCAGCAGTTAAAAGATACTGCTGGCTCCGATGACTAGAGAAGGATAAAATATAGGTCCATGTATTAATATCATGCTTAGTTAAATGGAGGTTTCATACTATCTGCCTGCCAGAGGATCAGCATTGTCTTCTTTGTTCGAAGATGGCTCTGAGGCTCACTGTGTTGTACCTCGACCTCTGTACAGGTAGTCCTCACTTAACAACTACATAGGATTGTTAAGTGGTGCGGTTGTTAAGTGAGTCACCGCATGACCAGATCTGATTTTACGACCATTTTTATGGTGGTCATTAAGTGAATCATGGGGTCGTTAAGCGAATCCAGCTTCCCCAATGGCCTTTTTTTACCAGAAACTGGCAAAAAAGGTCAGTTTTTTGCCAGTTTGTGCCCAAACTGGCAATCATTTGACTGCAGGGGTGGTGCAATGTTTTGTGACAGTTGTAAGTGTGAGTACAGGTCGTAAAGCACTTTTTCCAAGGCCGTCCTAACTTTGGACTGTCGTTAAACGAACAGTTGTTAAGCAAGGACTACCTGTATTAGCTTAAATGTATAAGAATTCAGTATATCGATAAAACAGATGTTGCATTCCAATTCCAAACAGTCCCTGCTACCATAATCAGTAATGCTAGGGATTGTAATATGATATCTGATAGACAACAGGTTCCAACCTTGCTTTAGAATACAGGAGGCGCACTGCATAAGATCACATTTTAACTTTGTAAATTAGGAAAAGTCTTCTTTGAGACTTTGTATGGACACATCCATGTAGTTTTCTTACAAAAGTAATTTGCCATTACCCGCTTCTGGGATTTTTTTTTTCAATTTCACAGTTTTGACTCCAGCTCTGGAAATTTCTGATGGTCTCTCATCTAATTACTAACTTCATCTCGCCCTGCTTAGCTTTTTGAGATCATCCAAAGTCAGCTAGATATTTCTACATACAATAGCTGGGTTGCTTGTTTGTTTGTTTGTTTTTAATTACTAAGGCTATGCAGTTCTAAAGGTTTGACTCAAAAAAGATGCTTTGGAGTGTGCAGAAGTATGAATGTAGCACCTGAGTAGAATAGATGTCATAAAACATATTTTCTCTAGATAATTTCATTTTGTTACTCATGCTGAAGTATTTACTGTCAGTCAAAAATATCTTTGAAAATATGTTTTTTCTGTCTGAAGTTTCTCAGAAAGCTTTTTCTTAGAAATATTCATTCTATAATCTTATTGATCAAAACATCTTTTTAAAAAAGCTATATAATTATATTCACATGTTTCCTTTCCTTTTTAGGCTCCTCCTATAAGGATATGTCTGTTGGGGCCACATGGAGGGGGTAAAACAGTCTGTGCCCGGTGGTTAGCAGATAAGCTAAATATTTTCCATATTCAGTTTGAAGAACTCTTACAAGAATTAGTCATGCTCAAAACGGGAAAAAGAGTTGGACCTGAAGAAGAGGAAGAGGAAGAGGAAGGTGAGGGAACGCAGGAATTGGGAGAATCCACTATTCCTGAAAATGCACCTGAATTTGAATTTGAGAGCGAAGAAGAAAGTAAGCAAACTCAAGAGGTAATCAAACTACTGTATATACTCCTTGTTAGCTTCTTCCCAAGTGGAAGATGAGTTTCCAGCAGAGAAAGCTATGATGGGAGACTCCAGTCTTGTTAGTGGGAAAAGAGGTAAGCTGTAATTCTACAGTAATTCCTTCTTTTTGGTTGCTATCTAACCACCCTACAGTGCCAGTTCAGGTACAGGAAATACATCTCTCATTTCTGATTCTATATTTTGAAAATGTTGAACTAGCATCTACTTATTCAGCTTTATATACCAAGTTACTCATATTATAGCAGGCTAAGCTGATTTGGAGGAGAGAAGATGCAATAACATCAGTCTAAAAGAATTGAGTCTCACTAGCCCAATATTCCGCCCAACCCAATATTCTGATTTTGAATACATGCTATTTTGGTCAAATGTCCAGAACAGTGTAGGAATTCTGCTATAATGTCCACTGTACAGTATATCTGCCATTTTTAATGGTTTGATTTGGTTTATATTGCCATGTTGCAGATATTTTGAATTGTTTTAGGTTGCCTTTGAATTGCTTTTATAAGTTATTGTGAGCACAGTGTGGCAGGGAGCTGCCATAGAAACCACCTTAACAAATAAACACATTTGAGTTACAGAATTTTCACATCACGTCTGAGGGACATAATAGCTGTACTATCACTTGATGGACAAGTTTAGTTATTTGTTTATTTAAAAATAGTTTTTATTAAAAGATTTTGCATATATAATAAGTACATTCAAAGAAAAATATACAGTAAATGTGAAAGAGAAAAAAAAAGAAAGGAAAAAAGAGAAAAAAAGGAGATACGGGTAGTCCTCGACTTATGACCATTCGTTTAGCAACTGTCTGAAGTTATGACAGTGCTGGAAAAAGTGACTTATGACCAGTCTTCACATTTACGACCGTCACGGTCCCTGTGGTCACAGGACCCTGTGGTCACATGACCAAAATTTCGGGGCTTGGCGATCGGCATGTATTACGATGTTTGCAGCATCCTGGGGTCATGTGATCATGATTTGCAACCTTCCCAGCTGGCTTCTGACAAGCAAAATCAATGGGGAACCCCGTGATTCACTTAATGACCTCAGTGATTTGCTTAACAACTGCTGCAAAAAATGTCATAAAATCGGGTGCAGTCACATGATGCCTCACTTAACAACCACACTGCTTAACAACAAATTTTCCAGTCCCTATTGTGGTCATAAGTCGAGGACTACCTGCAGAAAAAAGGAAAAAGAAAAAACATGAAATATAAAGAAATGTCTTCTGATCTTCTTCTCAGCAGTTATACATACATTTCTAATCAAACCTCTCTAAGATTACATCATAATTCTCTTATATAACCTATTCTTTCTAATCATCAAAACTATAAGTCACAAAATCATTTTCTTTTTTATGCAAAAAGTCCATAAGGGATTTCCAGTCACTGATGAATGTCAATAATAACCTTTCTCTAATCAAAGAAGTCAGTTTGGCCATCTCAGCAAGTTCTGTCAATTTCACCAACTATTCCTCCATGGTGGGTAGTGCCGAATCTTTCCATCTTTGTGCATATAATAATCTCAACACAGTAATCATACATTGAAATAATCTTCCATGACTCTTTTCTAACTGTATCCGTCAGTCCTAAAAGGAAAAGTTCTGGCTTTGATATTAATCTCTAAAATTCTCTGTATCGATGTGTGTATTTGAATCCAATTTTTTTTAGCTTTTTTACATATATATACACACACACACACACACACATACATACTGTATGATTGTATGTGTATACACACACACACACACACACACACACTGTATAGCGTATGATGAGTACATGACAAGAGAAAAGGCAAATATTTACACGCAGGCCACACAATTCTATACAAAACTTCTGCAGGGATACAGCAGTAGCCTCATAACTGGATGTCCGGTTCAGCTATCCAGGCGATCGCTTCTGGTGTTGCTTCGTGCAGATCTTCTAAGGAGCCAGGGAACGCATGTCGTAGGCAGTCTTGCACAATATGTTTAATAGTTTGCATATCGGCTCCACAGTCACAACAAGGAGAATCTTTCCAGCCCCACTGATACAGAGCAGAGGCACTCCTTCCAGTATCACATCAGATTCTATTCAATTTCGTCCAGACAGAGCGAGGCAGGTTAAAGCCAGGAGGTTTGGAAGAGGGATCACTACTGACCAAGCTGTGAAGTGACAACCTTTTTTGCATGTCCACCGAGCATGATAGAATGTCCCCTCATGTTGTTCACATTTCTAACATACATTTAGAATGCCTTTATACATTCTAGATAATTTCTCTGGCATCATGTACCAATGATACATCATTTTATAAAAATTATCTTTAAGATCATAACCTAATGTAAATTTCAACCCTTTTGATCACATATTTTCCCATTGATCCATCTGTATATTATAACCAAAATTCTTAGCCCACTTTATCATACATTCTTTAACCTGTCCTTCCATTTCAAATTTCAACAAACGTTCATACATTGTAGTAATTACATGTTCATCATCTGTTCAAAATTGCACTTCAAATTTTGTCTTTCTTTGCTCCATACCATAAGTCTTTTGATCCATTTTAAATCTTTCTGATAGCTGTAAATGGGAAAACCATTTACAACTATATCCTTCTGCCTGTTGTTGCTCTCTTGATTTAATTATATATTAGGCTTGATAATTCTCCAATAATTCCTGGTACATTAACCATTTATGTTTGCCTGTTGTTTCTCTTCTGTAAAATGCTTCTTGTGCTGAGATCCATAGAGGTGTTCTCAGGCACAGCCTGGGTTTACATCTATTCCATATTCTCAATATGGCATGTCTAGTAAAGTGATTTTTAAAATCCACATTAACTTTATCGTACCATAAATATCCACGCCATCCAAACCTCAGGTCTTCTAACTCTAAAAGTCTTTTGTTTCTCAGCAACACCCATTCTTTCATCCAAACCAAACAACAAGCTGCAAAATATAATTTCAAATCCGGTAAACCCAATCCTCCTCTTTCCTTTGAATCTTGTAATACTTTGTATTTAACACATGGTTTATTCCATTGCCATATAAATTTAGATATATCTTTTTGCCATTGCTTGAATGGTACATCCGTTGTCAAAACAGGTATTGACTGAAAGAAGAACACCATTCTAGGCAAAACATTCATTTTATCACAGAAGTTCTCCCCAACAGTGACAATTTTAATTCTCCCATCTTAACATGTCCCTCTTAATTTCATTCCATGACTTAACATAATTATTTTGAAATAACATACAATTCATATTTGTCATAGTAATACCCAAGTATTTTACTTTTTTCTCAATCTTAAAACCAGTTTTCTCCATCAATTCTATTTGATCTTCTATTTTCATATTTTTTGTTAACATCTTTGTCTTCTGATTATTAATCTTAAAATCTGCTAGCATACCAAAGTCCTTTAGTTTTTCCATTAATTTTTCTACTCCCTCTAACAGATCCTCCAAAACTGCCACCAGGTCATCAGCAAATGGCCTTAATGTATAAGTTTCTTTTTTAATCTTTACTGTCACAATTCTCTCATCTTGTCTTACGTCTTTATTCAGTACCTCAAAAACTAAAAGGAACACAAGTGGAGACAATGAGCATCCTTGTCTTGTCCCTTTTTGAATCTCATAAGATTTTGTGAGTTCTCTATTAATAATTATTTGTGCTTTCTGTGAGGTATAAATCGATCTTACCCATTTAATAAAATTATCTCCAAAGTTCATATCTTCCAGAACTCTGAACAAGAAAATCCAGTTCAAATTATCAAAGGCCTTCTAAGAAGATCAGTGCACCCTGCTTTTCACTGTGCTGCTCCAAATACTCCAGAATATCCAACATATTTCTAATATTATCTCGTAATTGTCTTTTAGGTAAAAACCCACACTGATCTTCATAAATAAAGTCCTGTAAAATTATTTTCAACCTTTCAGCCAAAATCATTGTAAACAACTTAAAGTCGTTATTCAATAAAGTTATTGGTCAACAATTCCTTGTTAAAGTCAGGTCCTGGGCCTCTTTAGGTATTAATGCTATATTGGCCTCTTTCCAGCTGTCAGGAATCTTTCCATTCTGTAAAATAATATTCATCATTTGTTGTAAAGGTTGCAAAAGTTCCTCCTCAAAATACTTATAATAAGAGGCCGGCAGACCATCTGGGCCAGGTGCCTTTCCTGTTTTAGTCTTTTTAATAGCTTCACAAACTTCCCTTTTTGTCACTCAAAATTTGTCTTTGATTCTCTGTAATCTTTGGTAAATTCTGTTTATGTAAATATTCATCCACTTTTTCCAAGAAAATTTCTTGACCTTTATATAAAGTAGAATAATACTGGTGAAACACCTCACATATTTACATTATCTGTTATTGCAGTATTTCCTTCTTGTAACTTTAGTATCACTTTCTTTTCTTTTTCTTTTCGCAACTTATGTGCCAACCATTTCCCTGGTTTATGTGCAAATTCAAAATTTCTTTGTTTTGCATAATTCATCTTTATTTCCATTTATCTCACTGTTAACATAGATAATTGCCTCTGTAGAAGCTTAATTTGGTGGGTAATAGTTGTCCTCTCTGGGGACTTTTTTAACTGTTCTTCTTTTTTTTAACATCCAAAATCACTTGCCTTTTCTTTTTAAATTCACTGTTATGTTGTAGGAAATATCCTCTTATAAAAGCTTTACTTGCATCCCAAACCATTCTTACTTCTGTGCCTTTATTAAGATTATTCTCAAAAAATTCTTTTAACTTCTGTTTGCAATCCTCCACTACTGTTTCCTTTTGGAACAGCATCTCATTCAATCTCCATCTGAAGGAGCCGTTTTTCCTTTTAAAAGTTAAAGTCACTGGATTGTGGTCTGAGTAGGTCTTTGGTAATATCTCCTTTATTTATTCATTTATTTATTTTCTATCCCCTTTTTTATTTTTATAAATAACTCAAGATGGTGAACATTCCTAATACTCCTTCCTCTTCCTATTTTCCCCACAAAAAGAACCCTGTGAGACGAGCTGGGCTGAGAGAGAGCAACTGGCCCAAGGTCATCCAGCCGGCTTTCAGGCCTAAGGCAGAACTAGAACTCAGTCTCCTAGATTCCAGCCTGGAGCCTTAACCAATAGACTAACTGGCTTTATAAACATTAGTAGCCAAAAGTTTATGAACATTAGTACTCAAAGTCTTAGAGATCCATATCGAATCTATTCTTGAAAAAGATCTGTGTCTTTCAGAAAAATAAGTATATTCTTTTGAATCACCATTTTTATATCTCCATACATCAACAAGCTCCAAATTGTCCATTAAAGCAAAGAGAACCTTTGGTGGTTTGCCTTGTGTATTTTCAATATTATTCTGAGAGGTTCTATCTTTTCGTGGGGAAACCACTTCATTCCAGTCTCCCAGGAGACACCAATTGTCTTATGGAAAGTCTAATAGTTTATCCATAAATCCTTTATAAAATGCTGTTTTATTGTCATTTGGGGCATAAATCTCAGCATCAAAGTCTTAGCCCTCTAAGTGAACTTCCACCCCAACATACCTGCCATAATGAACAGTCAATATGAGTTTTCGATATAGTTGAGAGTTTTTATACAAAACAACTCCATTTCTTTTTTTCATTCCTGCTGAAATAAATTCTTTACCCAAATTTTTGTGACTCAAATATTTTGCATCCTTTTTCCTAATATGAGTCTCTTGTAAGCAAATCACATCTTGTTGTAATTTATTCAAATAATAAAATAAGTTTTTTCTCTTTTGAGGCACATTTGCTCCATTTATATTCCACATTAAGCATTTATAATCCATAGTTAAGCCAAGATTTTAGAAAAATCAATACCCGTAGTGCCCAGTGTGGTAGCATCTTCAGTGTCCTGTTGTTCTCTGTTGTGGCATTTGTTTAGTTGCATCTGTCATTGTCACTTCCATTTGCATTTCCTCAAATTCTTCTTCGAATTTTCCCAGAAAGTCTCTTGCTTTCTGCACAGGGTTTAATGTGAATCTCTGCTGTTTAAAAGTAAAAAACACCCCTTCCGACTTACCCCGTCTAAATGGAATCTTTTTCTGTTTGAGCTTTTCAGAAAAAAATACTCTTTTCTCTTGTGCAATATTCTAATTGGAATTTCCTTAAGTACAATTACGTCTATATTATTGTCAATCTAGTATTAAAATGCTGCTGTAGAACTTGATCTCTACTCTTCTTCCTGACAAAGTACACAGGGACATCCCTTGGAATATTTCTGAATTTTGCAAATCATGTATTAATCCTATAAACTTTGTCAGTCTCTGCCTCTGTGTCACCTTCATCTCAATCCAAAAAGTTAGAAAGACTTAACAATCTTTTCCATGTATCTTCCTGTCATGAGTGCCGTTGAGCTGAAGTCATCAGCGCAATGGCACACATGACAATAGCAAGGAAATAGGAGAAGGGGCTCAAGATAAGTAGCCATCAACTCACAACGACTAACGGCCAACAAACAATAACTAAACGGATCACGGAGCACACCCAAGCCATCAGCGCCAATACAACGGAGATCGCCCAGCTGACAGCAATCACCGGATGAATAGAAAACCCGATGATGGGCGATCCCGGAACGCCAGCGGGGCCTCACAACCCCTCACCCACCGGCAGGGCAACGTATTGGACAAAGGGGGGTGACGTGACCGCGAGTGAGGGGGCGCTGACCGGCGCGGGGTATTTAAACCCCGCACCGGCGCGCTCCTGTCACTCTCAGCTTTTTTCTTCCGACGCTGTAACTGCGCTGTGAATAAACCAGAGCCTGATCCATCGAACCAGTGTCTGAGCATTATTCAGAGGCAGGCAGTGCATGACACTTCCCCACGGTCTTCTGGAATTGTTCTAAATCTTAAAATTCTTTTTCTTTCAGTTCCAGTAATGCCAGGTTATCCTCATCTTTCTCCATCTCTTTGTTAATAATTTCTGTCTTACTTTCCAAAACTTCAACTTTATCATTAATTTGTTTTACATCTCCAGCCAATTGTCCTACAGATTCTTCAATCTTCTTCACTTCTTCTTTCGTATGTTTTTTTATCCCTGCAAATCCTTCTTCCATTTCCTTTTTAGAAGCAAACTATTGGCAACTGTTTCAGACATCCTCTTGTCAAATTCCTCAAACTTTTTCTGCAATAAATCTGGGGTGATGCCCTTGTCTGTAAGTTGTTCTAGTGGACCACCCCTTCCTTCTCCTATTTTTGCTGCTTTTCTTGTGGTTGCCATTGTAATATTTATGGCCCAAAAGTGAAAGTATGTCAATTATCAGGGTGAAAGTAAAAGGCAAGCTTCTCCTTTTTATTTCCAGTTTGGTTTTCTCTAACACTTTAGTCCCAATTACCTCTCCATAGCTACAGTCACACAGTCTGGTTCATATTACCCTTATTTTGTAAAATCCACCAATTATCTACTTTCCTTAACAATAAACAATCAACATTCCCATGAAGGTCCAGTCTGTTTTGTTGGCAGAGTGCTAGAAAGCCTTTGGCCCAGGAGAGATCAGAAAAGTCACACACCAGGCATTTCTATAAAAATAATTTTATTTACAGAAAGCAAAACATATTTAAAGGCTTCTGCATTCTTACAGGCTCTCAGTGAGAGCTGCTTAACTCTCTACATGCCTACACAGAAGGGAAACTGAAACTAAAACAAGTCCAGGCAAGTTCTTCTCCTCAGGTGCAAAAATTAACATCCGAAAAGGGGACAATTAAATTCAACCTCTTCACTGGGCCAAAATGATTCGTTACCATAGTAACCTTAATCTGTAGTAGAAAACATATTAACGCTCCCCTTTTTATACTACAGAATAAGATGCAAACCAATTTTATTTGACAACTCTGTATGTCTTTCCATTCACATTATTTTAATATTATCTCCCCTTTGGTTTATCAGAAAGCTACCATCCTTCTTCCTGTGTATTTCCAAACCTAGGTTATTTGTTACAGTTCCAAGGCTTTTTAACGTGAAATGGCTTTTCATGCCGTCTTCAAAATCAAGCCTTTGTTTTTCTGTTGATGTAAACAGCAGCAAATCATCAACGTAAATGCACAGATACATACAGCCTTGTTTGTCTTTCTTCATATATACACATGGATCTGCTTTTCCTTTTTCAAAACCAAAATTCTGCAGTTTTTCATCTAATTTTTGGTTCCAGGATCTAGCAGCTTGTTTTAACCCATAGATTGACTTCTGCAGTTCACAGACTAGATTCTCCCCTTTTTCATAGCCAGGGGGTTGCTGCATGTATAATTTGTGGTCTAAATCACCATAGAGAAATGCAGTTTGAATGTCATAGTGGTGAACTGACATTCCTTTGAGTGCAGCAATTTTTAACAGTAATCTAATTGATTCACCTTTAGTAACTGGTGCAAAAGTCTTGTCAAAGTCTAAATCTTTCCTTTGAGTGAACCCTTTTGCAACTAACCTTGCTTTATATTTTTGGATTTTGCCATCAGCATCCCTTTTCAGTTTGAAAACCCACCTGCAACCTAGACAGCGTTCATTGGGAGGTAGATTTACCAGTTTCCATGTTTTATTTTCTTTCAAGGATGCTAATTCCTGTTGCATGGCAGAATGCCAATTTTGTGCAATCTCAGGTGGTAAAGCATTCACTTGTTCTAAAGACTCAGGTTCTGTGAATATGTGAAATGCCTTTACTGTTTCAGCCTGAAAACGTGATGGAGGAATGCCTTTATTACTCCTCTGAGATCTGCGAGGTAATACAGGGCTTAAATTTTGACTCCTGTCACTTTCCTGAGAAGCATCTGTCTCATCAGACAGATCTTCAGTTTGCTTTTCTGGTTTAATGTCCTCATCAGGCAAAAGATCACTATCAGCAAGTCCTTGCTGTTCTCTTGTGGTGGTCAGATCAACTGGAGAGCAAGAATTTAATCTCCCCCGGTTTTGTTCAGCAAAAGAAGCGCTTTTGCTAATTATCAATTTCTCTCCCACTATGAACCTGTAGCTCCTCTGGCTTTGTTCGTAGCCAACAAAAATGGCTTTCTTTGTTGTGGGGCCTCCTTTCCTTCTCTGTTGTTTTGGAATATGAACCCAAGCAGTGCTTCCAAACACTCTAAGATGGTTTACCTTTGGTTTCACACCATAAAACAAATGGAATGGAGTGTCCTGAATGACAGAGTTATACAATCTGTTTTGTACATAACAGGCAATAGATATTGCCTCTCCCCAATACTTAAAAGATAAATGTGAATCTTTAAGCATGCATTCCATCGCATTTTGCAAGGTTCTGTTCTTTCTTTCAGCAACACCATTTTGCTGAGGGGTGTAAGGGTTAGAAAGAATTTGTTCTATCCCCTTTTCCACTAGGAACCTTTTGAATTTGTGAGAAAGGTACTCTCCTCCTCTATCACATTGGAGTGCAGATACAGGCCTAGGGAATTTTCCATTTGCCCATGTCACAAAACCTTTAAATTTCTCAAATGCCTCATCTTTATGTTTTAAGATGTAGATAAATGTGTATCTTGAGAAATCATCAATGATGGTCATTGCATACCTTGCTTGTCCAAGACTTGGAGCAAAAGGACCAATAATGTCAGAGTGTACAGTTTCCAAAGGTCTAGTTGTAACTCTGTCACTGTGCTTACTCACAGGAGCTTTTAGTGTTTTGCATTCTTTGCAACTACACAATCTAAGTATTTGTCACAGGGTTTTATCTTTAGGTCAGCACACAGCTGTGGCATTTGTGCTATATACTTGAAATTAGCATGACCAAATCTCCTGTGCATCAGGTGTACACATTGGTCATGATATGGCGTGTTGCCAACTGCAGCCTTGCAGCTTGGCTTTCTTGCATTTTGCACAATGTACAAGGAGTCTTTTAATATAGCAGTAGCACACAATTTCCCATTTTTACGTATCTCACAACCATTTTTCTTAAATGTTATGACATACCCTGTTGCAGCTAATTGTGCCACAGATAAAAGGTTTGATTGTAAATTTGGCACATACAACACACCTTTTACAGTTTCTCCCAAGCAGGATAAATACAAGTCACCTTGTCCCATAATTTTGGTCACAGACCCATCAGCCAAAGATACACTTTGTCTTTCAGTTTTAGACAGTGACACAAAAGAGCTTTTACAATTACATAAATGACAATTGGCCCCAGAATCTAACACCCATACATCAGAATTACCCTTCTCAGCAACCTGTGCAATTTGGGTTGTCTGAAGAGCCTTCTTCTGTGTTGCCCTTGTGTTCTTCTTCTCTGTCTTTCCACTCTTGGGTCTCAAGGCACAGTCTTTCTGCAAATGTCCAGCTGAACCACAAGTGAAGCATCGCTGGCTGGCTAGCACTGTGGCCTCAGCTTCCTTTCCCTTCTTTTCCCTTGTTTTCTGGTACTGCAGCTTTCCAGAAGAGATGAGGGGGATCTTTCCTCTCTCTTCTCCCATTCAGCGAGTAAGCACTGTGTAACATACGATGGGGTGAGGTCTGCTTCAGGCATAGCCTCCAGGGTACAAATCAGTGTGTCCCACGTTTCATTCAGTGAGGACAGGAGGATATAGGATTTTGTGAGAGGTGTAAATTCCATTCCTCTTTCCTGCAACTCAACAAACAGCTGCTGAATATAATGCAGGTGCTCAGGAAGGCTATCTCCTTCTGCAAGGTAGGCTTTGTACAGCTTTTTTGTCAGGGTAACTTTACTCCCTGCTGTTGCCTTTACATATAAGTCTCTCAGAGCATCCCAAAGTTGCTTTGCAGACTGCATACCTCGCACGTGGACTAGCTGATTGTCCTCAACTACCAGGATAATGGTGGCTCTAGCCCGCTTATCCTGTCTAAGCCATTCAGCACTGGGATTTTGGGGGGTTTGCTCACCAATTGGCAGCCAAAGATTCTCTCTGCGAAGATACATCTCCATCTTCAGGGCCCAATTCAAATAGTTGGTCTCTGATAGGTGCTCAAGAGGCATCGCTGAGGGATGGGAGATAGCCATGTCTTCTTCCTTCTTTTGCAAGTCACCTCAGCTGGCTTCTTTGTCCCGTAGACCGGCAGTTGCTGGAAAATCTCCAGGCAGCTCCAAAGAAAATCTTCACAGGTCTTTGCTACTTGCCTTTAAATTGTGCATGAGGTGTGGAGCTGATCTCTCTATTCTCTCTGGGTTTTACTGGGCTTACTGGGCTGTTTACTGGGCCCATAACCTGTTGGCAGAGTGCTAGAAATCCTTTGGCCCAGGAGAGATCAGAAAAGACACACACCAGGCATTTCTATAAAAATAATTTTATTTACAGAAAGCAAAACATATTAAAGGCTTCTGCATTCTTACAGGCTCTCAGTGAGAGCTGCTTAACTCTCTACATGCCTACACAGAAGGGAAACCGAAACTAAAACAAGTCCAGGCAAGTTCTTCTCCTCAGGTGCAAAAATTAACATCCGAAAAGGGGACAATTAAATTCAACCTCTTCACTGGGCCAAAATGATTCGTTACCATAGTAACCTTAATCTGTAGTAGAAAACATATTAACATGTTTGTCTAGTTAATTTTACTATTTTCAAAGGCACTTCTGTCAAAGAAAAAAAAATATTCTTCAATTTTCTAAAATTACTGTGCCCTTTATCTGTTTAAAACTTTCTTAAATCACAGTCTTGTTAAGCTTTTTGCTTTTAAGTCAAAATCCTTTAAGATAGTTTTTATCTCTTCTTAATTCCAAAAAGAAGGCAACCCACTGTGTGTCTTTATTCTTTTCTGACAGTCTGAAGATCTCTCTTAAGTTGTAAATTAATTATATCTGAAAGTATTTAAGAAAGTGAGGCTTTTGTGGCTCAAGTGTTCATAAAGGCTGCACAGCAATTTTGAGTGTGATGGTAATCCCTCAGCTCCCAAACCGCTCAATCCACAATCAACCACAAGAAATTCAATTCCAGTGGTCTCCTTGTGAGGAGCAGCTATCCAGAGCACAAGTGGGCGATCTCTTGGTCTCTCCTTCTCTGGAGAAAATTTCGCTGACCAGAACTCGCTGCCTGGCTACCAATCTTTGCCACAGTGCTGTTCCCACTTGCAGAGATGCTCACAGGGACATCTAACCCACCTTAGGTCCTCACCCACGAGCCAGGTTTATTTATTTTTTAATCTACATATGATTTAAGAATAGTATTACAAGCCTCAGCTGAGAGTTGCTGAAATAATGCATAGAAATTAATTTTTTTGAAAAAAGTAAAACAAGAAAATAGTAGAACAAAATACAGCATTTTAGGCAGCAAAGGATGATTTACATATAATCATTTTATTTATTAATTTATAGCAGACTTTTCTGTTTACACGTTAAAGCATACAATTAAAACAATTACATGGATGAATAATGCAAAATAGTCTTAATATTAAAAGCAATTCCTTAAAACAGCAACCTCATTCCAGAGGCAGGCACTGCTACAGAGAAAGCATGCTTCTGGGGTCCCGACAGATGGCATTGTTTAACCGATGGAACCCAGAGCACGCCAACCCTGCCAGATAAAACCAGCCAGGCAGATATTATGAGAGATAGGGAGTCCTTCAAGTAACCAGGCCCTATGCCATGCAGTTTTATAGGTAGCAACTAGCACCTTGAATCACACCTGGAAGCAAACTGGCAACCAGTGCAGCTCGCAAAGGCAAAGTGTTACATGGGCATACCAAGGCATGCCCATCACTGCCCATGCTGCTGCACTCTGGACCAGCTGAAGCTTCCAGGTGGTCTTCAGATGTCTGGAACGGATGTAAAATTTAGAAGTCTGGTAGATTTCCTACTCTTGTGGTGTAGCCGCTGAAAACAAGATACAAATTAACTTCAGATACAGATTAATTTCACTGAAAAGCATAGCCCTTCTTCAGATCGAACAATTTCTTTCATTCATGAAAGGAATGGCAATTCTGAGATTTCTCATGTGCCAACTTTCATAATAGTTCTCTAAGCCTCCAGAATAGACGGATACTCAAAGCGATGCATAGGAAAGAGAGCAGTGGAAAAAATGGCCAGTCTTATGTCATGAATGGAAACATTCCATGAATGGAAGTCATCTCAATGATACCTGCATGTAATTTACTGGGTTTCAGGTGATAGAAAAGCTTTATCTCCAAGATGGCTTACATGCAATTCATAACTGATAATTCAGTAATATCACAATTAATATGCATGGGATGAGTGCATATCCTTGGAAACTGGTACAAGGGACTTTCCTTTGGAACCGATACAATCCAGAATTCTAGCAGACTGGGAGATACTGTTTCCCTTTTTTAAAAAAATCATCTGACTATCTTGTACATAGCTACAGTATATCACTAGAATAAATTGAATATACACTTGCTCCTTAAATGCATTTCTGGGAAAATGAAATTAATATTTCCTGTTCAAATTACCTAGTTTTATGGTACATAAAATATGCCATATAACTTAAACAATGTATCTATAAAAGGAACTTAAGACATTCAATTATGCAAAATCTTTAAATTAGAGTTCTGAATTATATTGCCACTTATTAGATAAATGTTTCATGTATTTTGGTTCATTTTAACAGAAAGATACGCAATTAACAGATGAGGAAGAAGCAATCAAGGCCAATATATTAGAAAATGAACCTATTCCCATTGAAGTGCTTGATAATATTATTCCTGATTGGTGGATGAAGGAACCATTTCGGTAACTATTGTATTTTTAAAGTAATCTCACTGGTTTTTCTCCATATAGCATATAGATTCTATCTGAAAATAAGTCTCACGTGATACTTCTAAATAGTATATAAATCAACCATTTTGTTTGTCCAATGGTTCACATGGAGTACTTCTCCATATTTAGTCCTACAAGTCTAATTTTTATAAAGAAGCAACTAACTAGTTTCACAATTAAATAAAAGTTAGTAAGCCCTGTAAGGCCAGTGCAAAACCTAGATTTGTTTCAACCATGACTTTTTTAACAAACTGGAGGTATCCTGAAGATCAGCAAGGTCATAAGGGTTTGCTTGGCCAGTTCATGGCTTGTTCCCTCCTTTCTTCTTCCAATGCACTAATTTTGAAAGGAATATAAAAAGAATAAGCCTTGATTCTGTCTCAGAGATTGCAACAAGCTATGGATGAAATAAGACAGTCAATATTTCTGGTTTATTGCCCAACATAACCCATGGTTTCTTTCTTGAGATGGGTTCACACATCACCTTAAGACAAAAATAAACTACTTTTATATTGATTGCAGCATATTGAGTATGACTTTATTCGCCAAGTGTTTATAGCCAGTGCTGTGGCACTTCTCTGCCCTCTGAAATTTGACCTGTTGGCAGTGCTGTTTTTCTGGGCCATGGGAGACTCAGTGAGTCAACATCCTGGGCACAGCACCCAAGGCAGGTAGCTATCTATCTTCCACTTCAACAAATCCAGTGAAGGGGAGTTCACTGCAGTAATTCTTGATGTAATTGATTTCACTGTTGAACTGCTCTTAGGCATTGGAAAGTTTTCCAGATAGTCAACTGAAATCTGTCTTTCAGTAAGAGGATCTTCCATGTTCTGCACTCTAGGACAATAGAAAATCAATAATGGCCTCTTCTTTTGAGAAAACCTTTCAGGTATTTGAGGAGAGCTATCATACCACCCCTCAGCTGTTTCTTTGCAAAGCTACTTATATCTATTTCCCTCAGTCTCCCCTCACAGGAAATGTTTCCAGCCCCCAATCATCCTTGTCCTTCTCTGACCTTCAGAATCTTTTGTAAAGTATAGTGCCTCAAACTGGACGCAGTTCCTGAAATGATTTGGAAATAAAACTTTATTTGATGCAACTAAAATTGTTACCAGTGACTCTAAAATGCTTGTTCTCTCATGCATTATCATAAGCCATTGTTGGCAGGTCTCTTAAACATTGTAACCTATTTCAGAACAAGAAACAGGATAATTTCTGGCTTTATTACTAAGAGAATTTTTAGTTGAATGTTTGCTTTTTCAAATGGAACACCAATTCATTAAAATAAAATAAATCTGTCCTCCAGATTCAAAATATATTCTCCAGTTAGCTTTACCCACAAAACAGTATGACATTTTTGTCATTTTTTGGTAGGAAAAAAAAAGCAAACTAAACCCCCAAGGAATAGTGACAGCTTTTTTTCCCAAATATTTTTTCCATTTAGATCTACTGGGTTTATACTTGATGGTTTTCCACGAACAGGAGATGAGGTCCAGTATTTAGCAGAGCGTTCACTTTGTCCAGATATTATAGCTTGTCTTGAAGCTGATGAAGATGACATTTCTGACAGACTTCTTGCTAAGCAAGTGAAAAAATGGCAAGAGAAACAAACTAAGAAGATGGAGAAGAAGCAACAGATGAAAGAATTGAAGGCAAGAGTGAGAGTAAGTATTACTAGTATTAATTATATGATTCAAGGCTAACCTGTCCTATCATCTTTACATATCATGCTGGGTTTACACACTGCATTATTTTGGGCTTAGTGTTTTCTATGAATCAATAAAGACTCATTTAACAAATTGTGGTTAGTATTATATCATCAGGTTAATCAAAGAAAATGAAACTGAATATCAGTGTGTCAATTAGGAACAATATAAATATGTACATCAGGATCTTTTATTAACAGGAGGAGCAAATTGCTAGAAGACGGGCAGAGCTTCTAACTGAACAAACAAAAAGGAAATTGGAGGTAAGAAAGACACAGGTAAAATTAAATTTCATAAATCCTACTTTTAAACATTGTTTTGAACCCATTGTATAGGAATTTGTAAAATGGCTTTCAGTATTTGGATATGGTGCTGCAATTGAACAGAAGAGAAATTGCTAAATGATCACAGATTATAATTACACCACATTTTCTCTAAATTGGCTGGGATTGGAATAAAGTACTTAACTGTTTGGCTTTCAGAGACTAATCATTGACTAGGAAGCCTTTATGTTCATTGTGCTCAATGACATCAGCTGTCTCCTGCCCCCTCCCCCATCAATTGAAAATTCTTCAATAAAGACAAATACTTATTGTATTGTGGTGCTCATCATGCCCAAAAGGCCAAATGTGGACTCTGTCCAGAAAAAAGGTGAGCAGCCCTGTCCTATGCTGTTCACCAAATTCCCCAACACAGTGTATAGCACCAACATCTCTCCATACAACTCAAAGTGGATTCAGTCATGTGGGGATTAAATTTGGTTTGATCTTGGGTTCTGTGTCTATCTACACTGCAGCATTTCATCAAACTATTGGTATGCAGCTATTGAATTGACTGACAACACTTACTTATTTCATAGAAATCTTTTCAAAAACCATTCTATAGTTACATTCTTAATTTTAGAATGAGGCAAGTAAGTTTGAAGCTGAAGCTCTGGATGAAGAAGATGAAGATGAAGATGAAGATATTGAAGCTATTCTGGAAGAAGAGTTTCCTAAAGATGATGAGGGAGAAGATGAGGAAGAGCAGGAGACTGATGCTACTGTGCGCATAAAGACTGAGATTGCAGAGAGATATGAAGCAGATATTGGAAATATACAAACTGTGCAGGTACTTTCAGCATATTTTATTCACTTCTATTCAGTTTTAACATTTGCCTAAACAGTTTAACAATTTGCATAATTTAGATGCCTCAAAAGAACTGGTCTGTAGTATGTTACTTTGGATCGTCAATACTGTTGTCTAGCAAACTAAAGGAAAATAATTATAATTTGGGTCTCGGTTTTGGAAGAGGACAATTGGTCTTCTCCGCTTTGACTGCCAAGAGTTTGACAAAGTCTTTTGTTGTTAACACCACTTGGAGCACTTTTTTATAGTATGTTTTCATCAGTATGTTTTCATCAGTTTTTGAATCCAAGTGGAGAAGAAGGTAGGCAATGCAAAGCTTTGGGGCTATAGCCTCCCCTTTCCATCCTTCTGCAGCCTTGTTCGGAGTGGTGTATGGCAACCTTTATGTAAAATGGTTTTTATTTAATGGCAGAGATAGCTTTGTGTGTCTCTGATAAAAGGCCCAGTGAGCTAAATATTTCTTCTTTTGCCTGGCTCATAAGAGTAAGTGCTATCTAAATATTGTGCAATAGGCTAGTGAAAATATCAGCTTTATTTCCTTCATTCTTACTAATACTTTGATCACTCATCACCATAACTCAAATTATCATCACTCATTTAAATTACAAGCAAGCTCACATAAAGCCACTGGTACAGATAAATGAAGATCTGAGAAGGAAGCTAACACATTCAGTCAAATGCCTAAAAAAAGTTAACAAGATATGATATTCTAGATTAACAACATAGGTTTCTCCTTCTTGTTCTTCCCTAACCATTTGCTAGTTGTCCTTCATTTCAGCTACTATAAGCACACACTGCACCTTGAGTGATGGGAACTCTCAATGGGCTACAGCTGTTTACTTTTATGGCTCTCCCCCTCATCAAACCCTAACAAATCTAGGGTGGTCAGATTGCCAAGAGAAAAAACAGAGAAACATTGATTTGTATACACTTGTGCATTCATTAATCTTAATCCATAATTCAAGAGTCCCAGGTAAAAATTAGATTTGCACTTTTATGAGTATAATTGTTTGCAAAAAAAAAAATCACAAAAAGGTTGAGAACCACTGCCCTGGACTATTCCCATGATAAGTACTTTTCTAGAGAATGCTTTTTAAAGAATACTTTTATTTTTTAAGAGATATTGTAAAATTTATTCAGCACATTATAATTGTAGTTGGCATTCAGGATGAGAAATGATTCTTGAGTTCTCTGTTCTATTTGGTTTCTATAATCAGTGCCTAATTATTATGTAAAATTGAGAAAATTCTGTATTTGTGCCAGGCAGGCACATAGCAAACTCTGTCAGGAGGCCAATGTTTTACCAACATGGGTAAACATTTCTATCCATCACTTACAGTATATCCTGATTATTTTTTGCCTGTTCCATTCTTGACAATATTTTTTTGCACATCACTTGATCAATTAACTCCCTTTCAATGATTCTGTACTTTTGCAATTACATGTTGTAGAAAGAGAAAAAAAACAGAGCCAGTTTGGTCTGGTGGTTAAGGTGCTGAGCTAGAAACCAGGAGACTGTGAGTCCTAGTCCAGTCTTAGGCATGACAGCCGATGGGGTGACCTTGGGCCAGTCACTCTCTCTCAGCCCAACCCACCTCATAGGGTGGTTGTGAGGAAAATAGGAGGAGGAAGGAGTATTACGTATGTTCGCTGCCTTGAGTTATTTATAAAAATAATAAAGGCAGAATAAAAATAAAATAAATAAATAAATTACTTTAAATTCAGGGTTTTTCACACTTTTTCAGGCCACAGCCCTTGTTAGTTAAAAAAAAACTTCTTGGAACCCATGATTAAGAGGCAAAGCTGTCATAATAGAAAATTGGCTATGTCTGAATGAACTTTCATAGAACTCTGTCAAGTTCTCACAGAAGGCAGAACCCAAGGGTTCTATGGGACACAGTTTGAACAATTCTGCTCTAATTCTTCCAAAACAACTTTCTTTCAAATCACTCAATTTCATGACAACATCTGCAATTATGTTTTTTTTCCCCTATAGTGTTTATTTGGTTGTTGAACAGAGAGAATTGATTGTACAGAAATCAAAGTCAGATTTCACCAAAGGAGTAATCAAAAACCAAAAATTGCAATTGAGAACAGTTCTTGTGACGAGCAGTAAGATTTGAGAACTGGAAGGGGTTTCAGCTTCCTGTCTGTTGAAGGCATCAGATAAAGCCAATGTGTTCTGCTTACACTGAGAAACTGCTGATATTCCAATTCAACAAAATCACACAATTCTTTCAACTACATGGTATAAATGTGATGTACAGTTAAATCCTCAATTTACTAGACCAGTGCAACAGAGTTTGCATGCAACAAAAGAAATTTTCACTGTGATTTATAGTAAGTTGTATAATGATGTCATTACCTAAATTGATTAATCAATACCTTGATTACCTTACCTTGATTACCTTAAATTACCTTACACTTAACTGAAGTGATACAAATGCGGTTGTGATATCATCAAAAGAGCCGGTCTGGTGTAGTGGTGAAGGTGCTGGTGTAGAAACCAGGAGGCTGTGAGTTCTAAGCCTCCCTTAGTCATGAAAGCTGGCTAGGGGAGTTTGGGCCAGTCACTCTCTCTCAGCCCAACCCACCTCATAGGGTTGTTGTTGTGGGGAAAATAGGAGGCAGGAGTATTAAATACATTGTTGCGTTGAGTTATATATAAAAAAAGTTGGGGTAAAAATCTAATCATCATTATGCAAATGAAGTAAATTGCTACAATGACATACTCTCCATTAACTGGACATTCATGAGCAATGGACACTTCCATCCAGTTAGTCTGTTAAAATGAGATTATACTTTACTTGTAAAATGTAGGACTCAGCGTTATGGACTAGCCTGTCAGCAGCGGTTTGCGCTGCATTGTGGACAGTGCCGCTACACTTCCCACTCTTATTAAAGAGTTTTCACAGATTGTTTCTTTAAGTCTGTAGAAAAAAAATATTTCCTGCTCCTAGTTTATTGGTATCTGTGTTGTTGTCAGCACAAAATCCAATCACTTTTTCCTCTAAGTTTATCTATTTCTTGGTATAGGAGATTTCACCTGACACGGGGGTAAACTCTAAAAAGTTTACCATCACTCCCTCACAATATTTAAAGAAAGCGGAAAAACAGGCTATGGACTGAAAACTACAGTTGTTTGTTATGACTCAGTAAGCAAATGTACCTTTAGCTGCTGCCTCTCATTTTCTCCAGAAGTTACTTTGAACACCTATTTGTTATTTCCAACCTTGACCCATATTTTGTGGATGTGGGTGTGTTTGAATATGGTTAGCGATATCCACATGCACATGAACAACAGAAAAGCTTAGTTATCATGTTTGCCAGGTATTTTTGCATGATCTACCCCTACTTTATGCAAAGAAGGCAAGTTTTTCTGTAGTTCTTCAGTGAGTGAATATTTGGTTTTGAAGAAGTTTCTTTATTTCTTAACAAGTTGTTTCAACAAGCAGCACTGAGAGAAGTTTGGCCATGGAGTACAAACTACAGTGTACGTTTTGAAAAGCAAAGTTAGTTAAATCATGGTATCTAGTTCAGTGTACTATATTACTGATTGCAGGATTTACGTTTTAAAACAATTTTTGCCCATTAAGAGAGAGCCCTATTATCTGATGCCCTTTCTATGACTTTTGCATACTGTACTGCAGCCACTGTCCATTCCACCTCAGGTACTCTCACAGACAATGAACAGTGAATGTGGAAGTCCGCTAGGATTCTAGATGATGACAGTACAATTCAATAATATAATTCACATTAATAATTAAAAGCATTACTGGTGCCAATGACTCCACAGTGATCAATCTCCAAAGGCATTCTGGAAAAGTCAAGTTATTATGATCTTCTGGAAGTACATGACAGTGGTAGCTACTAAGAGTTGTTTTCCAAGCTACAGTTCATTGGGCAGGGTGGGCTCCTGAAAACCAAGACATTTTCTGGGTTTGGCAGGTGGAGTAGTGCCTGGGACAGAGAGCCAGATTGTTGCAGTGGTTAAGGTCCCAGGCTAGAAATTGGGAGACCATGAGTTCTAGTCCTGCCTTGGGCACAAAGCCAGCTGGGTGACCTTGGGCAAGTCACCCTCACCCAGCCCTAGGAAGCAGGCAGTAGCAAAACACTTCCAAAATCTTGCCAAGAAAACTGCAGGGTCTAGTCCAGGCAGTTACCAGGACTCAACACTGACTCAAAGGCACTCACAAAAAAGGCCTGGGACAACTCCCTCCAACCAGCACTGTCACACCAAAATTAGACTGTCCAAGAAAACCATAGTAACTGATGACTCAAGAAATCTTTCAGCTGAAATTATGACTTACCCTTCTTCAGAGAGGAAACCATTTTCCCCCCATTCTTTTCTTTTCCTCCATCCTCTTCTGCCCTTCCCCAACCTTTTTTTTCCAAGCGGCTCTTTCCATTATATGACATTCCCCTAGCAACCCTCTCCTAACATTTGTTTCTGAGACCAGTCACTCCTATTTTCTATTCCACAAGAATTATAGCTAGTGCAGTACCAATTAGTATAATTGAAGTGTATGCTACAGTGGTGATGAACAAGAGCCATAATTATGGCTGTCCTGGTAGAATCACTGTTACTTTTTCCATCTGTCTGCCAACTGAATATTATTGCACCAGAATTCCAGGAGTTTCTCTGTTACTTAATGTATCATCTGAGTACCAAACCTATTCCCATAATTCCTATTATTGCTTTGGTTGGCATTTTCATTCCTGGCAGTCTCTTACCTATTCTAAGGATAACGTAACAGGTTTCAATTCAGATACCACCAGCAGCATCTGCAGAATTCTGCTGCTGTCATCAGAATAACAAAAGCAGCATCTTGGTGTTATACTTCAAGCTCCACACCTTTGGGTGTGCATGCAATAAGGCAATTCACATGGAAAAAGGCTTGTGCCATGATATTGTTTTTGTAATCTGACACACACACCCCGCCACCTTTACTCCTTTCTGTATCTGTCCCTGGATACTGTAACATCTACATCAGCATACTAAGTACAAGTTAATTTTTTTCTTCTTAAAGTTTTAAGTGGTTCAAAATGTAGGATGCATTCTGTGATCTTGAAGTTTTATTGAATGTATTTAATTATCTGTTTGTAGAAAATAGTACAGCTGCCTTCAAAGGACAGTACTGATTCAAAGGTTGTATCTCTTCACAAAGGGAATCACACCTTCAAGTTCAAACTCATCTGAAAGATTCCAGTGATACCAAACAGAGAACCCTGGTCAAAATGATAGTGTGGGCATCATGGTATCAACATACCAATGATGCAATTATGTACTTGTAACATGATATCCTGACACAAGTATGTAAGTTGTGTCATTTGCATGAGGATATCATGATGCACATATCATCATCCCCCTCCCCTGATGTACACCCATGGTTGGATGTGGGTGTTTGATTCTTTTGACACTGATTTTGGTTGCAGTTTTCCACTTATATTTTTCTGTTAAATCCCAAACATTTGCCTGGATGTTAACTGTGGTTGGATTCATATTGTGTTAACTCATAATGTGCTTTGCTTGATTTTGGGTTAGCACACTATTTAACCCACCATTGTGGTTTATAAACCATGATCAATGATTTTGCATGATGTATGAATCCCAGCCAATTATGGATAATTCAACAAATCATAGTTAAGCAAACAATGGATTAGTATAATGTGTAAAGAAATGTCCAAATGCATCATGCATGTGTTTCTTTCTTTTAGCCTTGCCTTGCAAATTGACTTTCAATCCTGTAACTATTATAGGAGCCTCCATAAAGCATAATTTATTCCTAAGATATTTTTTTTTAAAAATCCAGACCTTACAGGAATATTTTAATGAAGTTTGAAAATCACTGAATATGACTGTACACACTTAAGATGAGTTACAATATCAAACCAAATGAAAATATAGGTTGCCAATAACTTATTAGTTCTACATAGCAGGTGCTGCTAGTTGTGGAACCCTTCTAATAGCCTTGCCATTTGCTACTCTTCTGATACGTAGTTTGCCAAATCCATAACTCTAGTTAACATGTGATATGCCTACAGTAGTGATTTAGTTGTTGAGGCTTTATGAAAAGTACTTATTTAAAATAGCACTTAGCCATGTTTTTATTTTCTATTCTCCTTGGTTCCCAGGAAGAATTTGAAAAATTACAAATACCCCAAATAACGCTTAGTTGCAAACGAAAGCCTCGCATTGTATGCTACCAATTGTTTAAAAAGCTGAAGGACCTTGTAGAAAATCGTGAGAGCATTTTTGAGAAATGTTATCCAATAAGTTTTTCACTTGCACGCAAAATGATTGTTCTCTCTTATAAACATCCAAGCAATTTTGGCCAATGGGACCCAATCAAGGTAAGCAAACTGTCAGGTTGCTTGCTTTCTAAAACTATTTCTTAAGCTCAATCCAATACACTTTGTAGTATTTATAATTATAAATAAGAATGTATTATCATGGATTACATTCATGAAATGTTAATTACTAAGACAAAAGTTTACTGTAAGAATAAGTCAACAAATGGGGCTCTGAATGAATTGTGGAGGTTGTAATGGTATATGGGAATGACCTTGAGAGATGAGGGGAAGTACAAATCTCCCGCTGTCTCTTTTAACAGCCTGATAAGTTAGAGAGGTTCCTTTCTGAGTTTCTTTGTCTGCCCATTATGAGCTGTTTGCTCCAACCTCTTTTATCTGATTGTTCCCTAGGCAGCATCTCTTCCCCCATCTCCCAAGGTCATTCCCATATACCATTACAGAGGTAAAGAAATGCATCACCCCTTCTTCCTTGCTTTTCCTCCTACTTATCAACAGACAAGGTGCTTCCCACTCATGACCATTAGTTTCCTTCTCTTCTATAGTAAGATATTTAGGAAGCCAGGTCTGTGTTCCAAGAGCTCTTGGGCTCCAGCACTTGCAACCACAGAATCCCCAAACAGAACACTGGCAGGCACCCATGTCATCTCTTGCAGTTGGCAGGAAAAGAACCCTAAGAAATACAACAGAAACATTCTTGGGTTACAGATATGATCTTCCCCACTTGCAGTTCTATCTATTCACTGAGGGAATAGGTTCAAATTGGTGAGGCCTGGTCTCTGATCGGTTCTTTGTTTATGCCTGATTCTGATTGGTCGTTTTGGTGGTGTTGGTTCCAATCAGAGACCAGCCCTCACCAACCCGCACCAATCAGAAACCAGCTTAGCTAAAGACCAATCAAAAGTCAGGTCACCTAGCTATAAAGACAGGAGCCCTGTCAGTTCCTGCTCAGTTGCCTGTAGTCTGCATAGTAGACCACCTTGCCTCTGAAGATGCCATTTTATTTATTTAGTCATCATATTTATATAGCTGCCCATCTCACAAAATGTGACTGGGCAGTGCACAATAAAAAAAATTAAAGAACTATAATACAAAAAACAATCAACAATTAAAAATTAATATTACAATTTTAAAAAGGTAAGGAGAGAGTGACAGATATTAACAACAGTGGAACCACTTCAACACACCATTCCCTTGGGACCCCCAAACCTGATGACATAGCCGAGTTTTGAAGGTCTTACAAAGAGTTAACAGGGATGAAGCCAGCCTGACCTCGGGACGGGTGGGGTGGGGTTGGGATGATGTTCCATAAGGCAGGCACCACAGTTGCCAGCGAAATGTCAGGAAATCTGTCTAGACTACAGTCACTTAAGCTCGAAACTCAATACTGCCCAACTTCCCCACCATTGCTTTCCCCTCCTAGAAAAATAATATGAGAAAAGAGAGAAAAGTTCCACAGTATCTTTTGCCAACAGTAATCATTCTGGTAACAGCCAAAGATTGCCTCCTACTCAAGGCTCCAGGAGCCTTTGGTATGAAGTTCCAGTCTTGTGGGAAGGGCAAAAGTTTGGGCTGAGGGAGGCTCTTAATCCTGAACTTGAAGCATTTTAATTTTATATTTGATTTTCCCCCAGATATACTTCTAAAAGACATGTATAGGACTGTGCTGGTTGTAATGATTGTCAAATGATGCTTTAATCTATTTTGTCAATGCTTCTCAGCAAGTATTTGTACTAGCATAAATTATTTAAATAGCAGGAAGGAGAAGCTTTGCTTCCTTCTCACAAATAAAATATTAATATCTGTTGAAACCAAGAGAAAAGTATTTTAACTTATATAAAATTTCATTATATAAGTTAGAAATTATATTTTTATTTATTTATTTATTTAAATTTATTGGCTGCCTAACTCCAGTGAACTCTGTAATTTATGTAATTTTGGATGTCAATAACTCTGTATTTATTGCAGCTAAGCGAAGGAGATGTAATCAAGCCCTTTCAAAATGATGAAGCATCAACTTTTCCACTTATTCATCGAAACTGTGTTTATTTTTTTACAAGTAAAGAAAATAGAGAAAAATTTATGAAAAACCCTATCAAATATCTCCGCCAGCCTAAACCTAAACCAACTGTACCAGTTAAAATTGCAATTGTTGGGCCTCCAAAATCTGGAAAGACAACAGGTAGGTTTTGGCCTCACCGTGAGAATATTGGTCTTTGTGTTTGCTTGTTTTTTTACTGTGGGGAAGCAAAACAAAACACAATCCCCCTCCACATGGTTCAAAACCACGCTACTAAAATTCAGCCATTGTATTGTTAAATTTTGATGGTAGAATTGCAAACTATTTTGTAAGGGTTGGAGGATTTTAAGGGTAAAAATGGAAAAGATTTGCCTCCCATGCCCACTCTTAAAAAACACAATCAGCCCTGCCAGTGATATCAACATCCTAATATTGTCATCTGCAGCCTTTTATTTAGTTGGAGGAACAGTTTCAAACCCCAGCCCTGGGAAAGTTACTCATCCCTAAGGTATAGGATAATTAACTTGAGCAAAAAAAATATGATGCAATTTTTTTCAGCTCAGGTGCACATCATTTAAATAATTAAGGCAAAATATATTTGAAAGTATATATCTTTTCTACCATATATACTGCTGTAAGACATAATGCAAGATAACTGTAATATAACCAAGGGAGAAGTGTACATGTAGCTGATGACGTGGTGAATGTTTTCATGTAATTGGTCCCCGGGAAACATAGGCAAAGCTGTTTTTCTATTAACAACTGCCATTCCTGTTTAGTCAACTGATTGCAATTCAACTTCAAAAATATCTTGGGCTATATGTTTCTTCACATCAGTTGAATGGTATACTAGGAATGCAGCCCCATTTTTAAAGAATCTGAAATTTTATCTAGTTGGATGTGAAATCTGCTCAGGAGAACGTTATTTCTGATATACAGCTTGTGTGGTATCGTATAGCATCATAGGATGACAGTATAACAACAGGAATTAACAACCAATACAATCTGCAACAAAATGCCATAGGCAGGTACTAATGCTGCTTCCAATAGTCAACATCCATGGCACCTCATCACTCCCCCCACCTGCCTGCACTTAGAGTCCTCCCCGCTTTTTCCCCCTTCAACAGTTTTTTGACATTTTTTTCTTACCGAGCATGCTTGAGCATCAGGTTATTTTGTGATTCCTCATTCCTGAATTTTTCCCCAAGTATTTTTTATATAGAATATAAAATAAACCATAGAATAAAATAGAATTTTATATAGAATATCAAAACAAAATAATGGTAACTGCATAATATTGGCTATTATAATCAAAACAATGTTACCATTTAAATTTTAAAAATATACAGTACACCTTGTGCATCTGGGTATTAGTTAATTTTGGTCTTAGGAAGACTTTGTGCTCAAAGATTTTCATTGATAAATTATTGTGAAAAAGCTTTGTATTTTTAACAATGTTAGTGTCCTAACAGTCAGGAACCACGTTGAGACGAGGAATAGGTCTCTAGTGTTTTATTACTGCTACATGAGACAGAAGATCCTAACAAACTGAAGAAGCGTGGGAAAACCCAGAAGATAAACTCCAAAAGTCAATGCGGGTCTGTTCTTTGTCTCTTTGAATGGCTGCTCAACTCCTCACTACTACACATGCGTTTTCGCCCCTGGATAGGGGCCCCCTCCTGCTCACCATCAGTGCTCATGACAGTTAGTCACCATACCAGTTTTTATTTTAACTGGCTTTATTGATCATAATAATTTATTCTTTAGAATTTTGTTGTTTATTCATTTAGTCGCTTCCGACTCTTCGTGACTTCATGGACCAGCCCACACCAGAGCTTCCTGTCGGTCGTCAACACCCCCAGCTCCCCCAGGGATAAGTCCATCACCTCTAGAATATCATCCATCCACCTTGCCCTTGGTCAGCCCCTCTTCCTTTTGCCCTCCACTCCCCCTAGCATCAGCATCTTCTCCAGGGTGTCCTGTCTTCTCATTATGTGGCCAAAGTATTTCAGTTTTGCCTTTAATATCATTCCCTCAAGTGAGCAGTCTGGCTTTATTTCCTGGAGGATGGACTGGTTGGATCTTCTTGCAGTCCAAGGCACTCTCAGAATTTTCCTCCAACACCACAGTTCAAAAACACCGATCTTCCTTCTCTCAGCCTTCCTTATGGTCCAGCTCTCACAGCCATATGTTACTACGGGGAACACCATTGCTTTAACTATGCGGACCTTTGTTGTCAGCGTGATGTCTCTGCTCTTAACTATTTTATCGAGGTTTGTCATTGCTCTTCTCCAATCAGTATATTTCACTGATATGATGAAAAATGGATTAATAATCAGCAACATGTTTTGCAGTTGCCAAAAAATTTGCAGAAATATATGGATTGATGCGCCTTTCCATGGGAGATGCCATCCGTGCAGTGTTAAACAATCAGCCAGAAACTGAATTGGCTCTTGTGCTAAAGTGGCATCTTCACAAAGGACTGACTGCACCTGATGAACTTGCCCTAAGAGCCTTAGATATTGCCTTGATGGATACTGTGTGCAATACTTCAGGGTGAGCAATTTCCATTTCAAGTATTACACTGCATTATTTCTGCAGGGTTTAGCAAACCAATAAGACAATTTCCAGTCTACACCACAGGCAATTGTGGGTTCTTTGCCATATAACTCTGTCCAACTTGCCTGTGACAGTTCTCATGGTGGTTTGCTACTGAGAAGTCACATCTCTAGATTTCCAAAAAAATTGAGTGACACAGCTTCTTCTTAAAGCACAGCTATAATATAATACTTCTTTACTTTCTGTCTTATCTGATTAAGAATTCAGTGGATTTAATAGTTTATGGATTCTGGAATGTATATAGAACATTATTTTTCAGTATTTGCTAGTTTTAAGATACTATGTACAGATATTTATACACACACACACAAGCTTACAGGAATCTTGAAATTTATAATCGGGCTCTCTCTATAGTATATATATTTCTTATTGTTTCCTTTCTTCTGGCTTGTGTTCTGTACCTTATTAGCAGTATTCAGGAATTATAGGAATTGACACTGTTCCAAAATAGATCTGAACTCAGATCTGAACTGTATTCATTTTCTCTCCCATAGATTTGTTATTGATGGATACCCTGTTACAAGAAAACAGGTAGACCTTTTGGAAGAAATGAAAATCATTCCAGTAAAAATCTTTGAGTTAGACATTGATGTAAAAGAGGTTCTCAGAAGAGCACTTCTGGATAAACAAAGCCCTAACAGGTAGCAATGCCAGGAATGTGGGAAGGAATAACCCCCACAAACTGATTCTTATATAGCAAATGTAAAGCTTTTTTCAGAGTGACAATTACAGGGTTTTTATCAAAGTAGTTGTCATTTTCTGTTCCATTCTTGTGTACTGAACAGTGAATGGTCAATAACTGACTAAATGTGTTCCTTAAGTGTTATTTCAATTGTCTGTCTTTATACCTTATGATATATTATAGGACACATGGATGTTTTTAGTACTTATCCTTTCAATCATACTGGCAAAGAATATATACCAATATACCAACCAAAAGAACAGAGAGTTCTCTGACAGCTTAAAGACAAATTTATTATGGCATAAACTTTCATAACTTAGAAATCTTTTAATACCCTGATTTAAAAGCATTTATATGCCATGGTAGAAAATTGTAAACTGGTCATAGGGGAAGGGGGTTTTTTTTGTTGTTTTTTTCATAATAAATGAATAGTATTTAAAACTAATTCAGTTACTAATTGGGCAACTTTTTGGTAGTCACGCTAAAAAAAGAAATCAGCAGGGAAAGACTGTTCTGTGTGAAACAGTGACATAACCAGAAGGCATGATATGGGATTTTTCACCCAAGGTTTATTTTTTTCCCCCTTGCATGGGAAGGGCAAAAGGTAGTGGTGGATAATATGTTTTTTTTAAAACAACAACAACAAAACATGCTTTCATTGTGTGTTTTTTGCCTCCAAAACATCAGTTAGAAATTGAGCAGAAGTTGGTTACTGAATTCTGGCAGCCCAATCTCAAGGACTTCAGCAAAGGATCCTTACCTTGTCATGGTGCTGGAGCTTGAGCACCTCAATGATGCCATGAGCTAAACCGTGAAGGGCCACCCAAGACGGGAAGGTCATGACAGAGAGGTCAGACTAAATGCGATCCCTGGGGAAGGTAATGGCAACCCACCCCAGTATTCTTCCCGTGAAAACTCAATGGATCAGTACAACCAGAGATATGTCAGTATACCATCGGAAGATGAGACCCCCAGGTCGGAAGATGGTCCAAATGCTACTGGGGAGGAACAGAGGAGGAGTTCAACTAGCCCCAAACGTGATGACACAGCTAGCTCAATGCCGAAAGGATGGCTAGCAGCCGACGGTGCTGGTGGTGAACGGCGAATCCGATGTTCTAAGGATCAACACACCATTGGAACCTGGAATGTAAGATCTATGAGCCAGGGCAAATTGGATGTGGTTATTGGTGAGATGTCAAGATTAAAGATAGACATTTTGGGCATCAGCGAACTGAAATGGACTGGAATGGGCCACTTCACATCAAATGACCACCAGATCTACTACTGTGGACAAGAGGACCACAGAAGAAATGGAGTAGCCTTCATAAGTAATAGTAAAGTGGCTAAAGCAGTGCTTGGATACAATCCAAAAAACGATAGAATGGTCTCAATTCGAATTCAGGGCAAGCCATCTAACATCACAGTGATCCAAATATACGCCCCAACCACAGATGCTGAAGAAGCTGAAGTAGAGCAGTTCTATGAGGATCTGCAGCACCTACTGGACAACACACCTAAAAGAGATGTTATTTTCATCACGGGAGATTGGAATGCTAAGGTGGACAGTCAAATGACACCTGGAATTACAGGTAAGCATGGCCTGGGAGAACAAAACGAAGCAGGACATAGGCTGATAGAATTTTGCCAAGACAACTCACTCTGCATAACAAACACACTCTTCCAACAACCTAAGAGACGGCTTTATACATGGACTTCACCAGATGGACAACACCAAAATCAGATTGACTACATCCTTTGCAGCCAAAGGTGGCGGACATCTATACAGTTGGTAACAACAAGACCTGGAGCTAACTGTAGTTCAGATCACGAACTTCTTCTTGCACAATTTAGGATCAGACTCAAGAGATTAGGGAAGACCCACAGATCAGCTAGATATGAGCTCACTAATATTCCTAAGGAATATGCAGTGGAGGTGAGGAATAGATTTAAGGGACAGGACTTAGTAGATAGGGTCCCGGAAGAACTATGGACAGAAGTTCGCAACATTGTTCAGGAGGCGGCAACAAAATACATCGCAAAGAGAGAGAAAACCAAGAAGGCAAAATGGCTGTCTGCTGAGACACTAGAAGTAGCCCAAGAAAGAAGGAAAGCAAAAGGCAACAGTGATAGGGGGAGATATGCCCAATTAAATGCAAAATTCCAGAGGTTAGCCAGAAGAGATAAGGAATTATTTTTAAACAAGCAATGCGCGGAAGTGGAAGAAGACAATAGAATAGGAAGGACAAGAGACCTCTTCCAGAAAATTAGAACCATCGGAGATAAATTCCAGGCCAAAATGGGCATGATCAAAAACAAAGATGGCAAGGACCTAACAGAAGAAGAAGAGATCAAGAAAAGGTGGCAAGAATATACAGAAGACCTGTATAGGAAGGATAACAAGATTGGGGATAGCTTTGATGGTGTGGTCAGTGAGCTAGAGCCAGACATCCTGAAGAGTGAGGTTGAATGGGCCTTAAGAAGCATTGCTAATACCAAGGCAGCAGGAAACGATGGCATCCCAGCTGAATTGTTCAAAATCTTGCGAGATGATGCTGTCAAGATGTTGTTGTTTATTCGTTTAGTCGCTTCCGACTCTTCGTGACTTCATGGACCAGCCCACGCCAGAGCTTCCTGTCGGTCGTCAACACCCCCAGCTTCCTCAGGGACGAGTCCATCACCTCTAGAATATCATCCATCCACCTTGCCCTTGGTCGGCCCCTCTTCCTTTTGCCTTCCACTCTCCCTAGCATCAGCATCTTCTCCAGGGTGTCCTGTCTTCTCATTATGTGGCCAAAGTATTTCAGTTTGGCCTTTAATATCATTCCCTCAAGTGAGCAGTCTGGCTTTATTTCCTGGAGGATGGACTGGTTTGATCTTCTTGCAGTCCAAGGCACTCTCAGAATTTTCCTCCAACACCACAGTTCAAAAGCATCGATCTTCCTTCGCTCAGCCTTCCTTATGGTCCAGCTCTCACAACCATATGTTACTACGGGGAACACCATTGCTTTAACTATGCGGACCTTTGTTGTCAGTGTGATGTCTCTGCTCTTAACTATTTTATCGAGATTTGTCATTGCTCTTCTTCCAAGGATTAAGCGTCTTCTGATTTCCTGACTGCAGTCAGCATCTGCAGTAATCTTCGCACCTAGGAATACAAAGTCTTTCACTGCTTCTACATTTTCTCCCTCTATTTGCCAGTTATCAATCAAGCTGGTTGCCATAATCTTGGTTTCTTTGAGGTTTAGCTGCAAGCCAGCTTTTGCACTTTCTTCTTTCACCTTCATCATAAGGCTCCTCAGTTCCTCTTCGCTTTCAGCCATCGAAGTGGTATCATCTGCATATCTGAAATTGTTAATGTTTCTTCCAGAGATTTTAACTCCAGCCTTGGATTCCTCAAGGCCAGCTTGTCGCATGATGTGTTCTGCGTACAAGTTGAATAGGTAGGGTGAGAGTATACAGCCCTGCCGTACTCCTTTCCCAATCTTAAACCAGTCTGTTGTTCCGTGGTCTGTTCTTACTGTTGCTACTTGGTGGTTATACAGATTCTTCAGGAGGCATACAAGATGACTTGGTATCCCCATACCACTAAGAACTTGCCACAATTTGTTATGGTCCACACAGTCAAAGGCTTTAGAATAGTCAATAAAACAGAAATAGATGTTTTTCTGAAACTCCCTGGCTTTTTCCATTATCCAGCGGATATTGGCAATTTGGTCTCTAGTTCCTCTGCCTTTTCTAAACCCAGCTTGTACGTCTGGCAATTCTCGCTCCATGAACTGCTGAAGTCTACCTTGCAGGATCTTGAGCATCACCTTACTGGCATGTGAAATGAGTGCCACTGTTTGGTAGTTTGAACATTCTTTAGTGTTTCCCTTTTTTGGTATGGGGATATAAGTTGATTTTTTCCAGTCTGATGGCCATTCTTGTGTTTTCCAAATTTGCTGGCATATAGCATGCATTACCTTGACAGCATCATCTTGCAAGATTTTGAATAGTTCAGCTGGGATGCCGTCGTCTCCTGTTGCCTTGTTATTAGCAATGCTTCTTAAGGCCCACTCAACCTCACTCTTCAGGATGTCTGGCTCTAGCTCACTGACCACGCCGTCAAAGCTATCCCCGATATTGTTATCCTTCCTATACAGGTCTTCTGTATATTCTTGCCACCTTTTCTTGATCTCTTCTTCTTCTGTTAGGTCCTTGCCATCTTTGTTTTTGATCATACCCATTTTTGCCTGGAATTTACCTCCAATGTTTCTAATTTTCTGGAAGAGGTCTCTTGTCCTTCCTATTCTATTGTCTTCTTCCACTTCCGCGCATTGCTTGTTTAAAAATAATTCCTTATCTCTTCTGGCTAACCTCTGGAATTTTGCATTTAATTGGGCATATCTCCCCCTATCACTGTTGCCTTTTGCTTTCCTTCTTTCTTGGGCTACTTCTAGTGTCTCAGCAGACAGCCATTTTGCCTTCTTGGTTTTCTCTTTCTTTGGGATGTATTTTGTTGCCGCCTCCTGAACAATGCTGCCAACTTCTGTCCAGAGTTCTTCCGGGACCCTATCTACTAAGTCCAGTCCCTTAAATCTATTCTTCACCTCCACTGCATATTCCTTAGGAATATTAGTGAGCTCATATCTAGCTGATCTGTAGGTCTTCCCTAATCTCTTTAGTCTGATCCTAAATTGTGCAAGAAGAAGTTCGTGATCTGAACTACAGTCAGCTCCAGGCCTTGTTTTTACCGACTGTACAGATGTCCGCCACCTTTGGCTGCAAAGGATGTAATCAATCTGATTTCGGTGTTGTCCATCTGGTGAAGTCCATGTATAAAGCCGTCTCTTAGGTTGTTGGAAGAGAGTGTTTGTTATGCAGAGTGAATTGTCTTGGCAAAATTCTATCAGCCTATGTCCTGCTTCATTTTGTTCTCCCAGGCCATACTTACCTGTAATTCGAGGTGTCATTTGACTGCCCACCTTAGCATTCCAGTCTCCTGTGATGAAAATAACATCTCTTTTAGGCGTGTTGTCCAGTAGGTGCTGCAGATCCTCATAGAACTGCTCTACTTCAGCTTCTTCAGCATTTGTGGTTGGGGCGTATATTTGGATCACTGTGATGTTAGATGGCTTGCCCTGAATTCGAATTGAGATCATTCTGTCGTTTTTTGGGTTGTATCCAAGCACTGCTTTAGCCACTTTACTATTAATTATGAAGGCTACTCCATTTCGTCTGTGGTCCTCTTGTCCACAGTAGTAGATCTGGTGGTCATTTGATGTGAAGTGGCCCATTCCAGTCCATTTCAGTTCACAGATGCCCAGAATGTCTATCTTTAAACTTGACATCTCACCAATAACCACATCCAATTTGCCCTGGCTCATAGATCTTACATTCCAGGTTCCAATGGTGTGTTGATCCTTAGAACATCGGATTCGCCGTTCACCACCAGCACCGTCGGCCGCTAACCGTCCTTTCGGCTTTGAGCTAGCTGCGTCATCACGTCTGGGGCTAGTTGAGCTCATCCTCTGTTCCTCCCCAGTAGCATTTTGACCATCTTCCGACCTGGGGGTCTCACCTTCCGATGGTATATCGACATATCTCTGGTTGTACTGATCCATTTAGTTTTCACGGCAAGAATACTGGGGTGGGTTGCCATTACCTTCCCCAGGGATCGCATTTAGTCTGACCTCTCTGTCATGACCTTCCCGTCTTGGGTGGCCCTTCACGGTTTAGCTCATGGCATCATTGAGGTGCTCAAGCTCCAGCACCACGACAAGGTAACGATCCTTTGCTGAAGGCTGTCAAGATAATGCATGCTATATGCCAGCAAATTTGGAAAACACAAGAATGGCCATCAGATTGGAAAAAATCAACTTATATCCCCATACCAAAAAAGGGAAACACTAAAGAATGTTCAAACTATCGAACAGTGGCACTCATTTCACATGCCAGTAAGGTAATGCTCAAGATCCTGCGAGGTAGACTTCAGCAATTCATGGAGCGAGAATTGCCAGATGTACAAGCCGGGTTTAGAAAAGGCAGAGGAACTAGGGACCAAACTGCCAATATCCACTGGATAATGGAAAAAGCCAGGGAGTTTCAGAAAAAGATCTATTTCTGTTTTCTTGACTATTCTAAAGCCTTTGACTGTGTGGACCATAACAAATTGTGGCAAGTTCTTAGTGGTATGGGGATACCAAGTCATCTTGTATGCCTCCTGAAGAATCTGTATAACAACCAAGTAGCAATAGTAAGAACAGACCACGGAACAACGGACTGGTTTAAGATTGGGAAAGGAGTACGGCAGGGCTGTATACTCTCACCCTACCTATTCAACTTGTATGCAGAACACATCATGTGACAAGCTGGCCTTGAGGAATCCAAGGCTGGAGTTAAAATCTCTGGAAGAAACATTAGCAATCTCAGATATGCAGATGATACCACTTTGATGGCTGAAAGTGAAGAGGAACTGAGGAGCCTTATGATGAAGGTGAAAGAAGAAAGTGCAAAAGCTGGCTTGCAGCTAAACCTCAAAGAAACCAAGATTATGGCAACCAGCTTGATTGAAAACTGGCAAATAGAGGGAGAAAATGTAGAAGCAGTGAAAGACTTTGTATTTCTAGGTGCGAAGATTACTGCAGATGCTGACTGCAGTCAGGAAATCAGAAGACGAATCCTTGGGAGAAGAGCAATGACAAATCTCGATAAAATAGTTAAGAGCAGAGACATCACACTGACAACAAAGGTCCGCATAGTTAAAGCAATGGTGTTCCCCGTAGTAACATATGGCTGCGAGAGCTGGACCATAAGGAAGGCTGAGAGAGGGAAGATCGATGCTTTTGAACTGTGGTGTTGGAGGAAAATTCTGAGAGTGCCTTGGACTGCCAGAAGATCAAACCAGTCCATCCTCCAGGAAATAAAGCCAGACTGCTCACTTGAGGGAATGATATTCAAGGCAAAACTGAAATACTTTGGCCACATAATGAGAAGACAGGACAGCCTGGAGAAGATGCTGATGCTAGGGAGAGTGGAAGGCAAAAGGAAGAGGGGCTGACCAAGGGCAAGATGGATGGATGATATTCTAGAGGTGACGGACTCATCCCTGGGGGAGCTGGGGGTGTTGACAACCGACAGGAAGCTCTGGCGTGGGCTGGTCCATGAAGTCACGAAGAGTCGTAAGCGACTAAACGAATAAACAACAAACAACAAACTCAAGGAGCTCTGAGGTTTAGGAGCCACATACAGTCCTTGCATCATGTCTGCCATAATAGAAGAGAATCCTCTGCTACTCATCTCATAAAGCCCTCCAAATAGTCCTGGACTTTTAGAGTGCTCTCCAGAAAAAATTGGGGGGAGGAGGCATAGTAGTGAGAACAGGAGGCGAAAGAGGAAATTGTGCTGAATTTAAAAGTATGATCATTATCATTGTTACTGCAACAGTCAACAATCTTTATCAATGTAATCTACAATGGAACACTTTTTATGGCAGTCTATTGAAGTTTTGCATTAATGGGTCTTCAAATTGTTTTCTCAGACCTCCCTACCCACTGCATGACAGCTCCCATATTCTTTCCATCAAGAATTCCTGCTACAGAGCACAAACTGAAGAAATCAGACCATACTATGAGGAACAGCACCAGAACTGGTATGTAATTGATGGATCTCACAGCAAATGGTGGATCTGGAACAAAATCTGGGAGGAAACTCAAGCAGTCACTAAACAGATCCAGTTATACCTGGAAAGAATACGGCAAGGTAAGCTGAAAGTCTTGTTTTAAATGAATAGGTCTTTGTCAAAGAAATTAAATCTACAATATGACACTTGAAATTGAGTTCACCTTAAAATAAAAATCAAGTCATTTGAAACTTAAAAAGAGAATTTCAAATTATTTTGAGGAAGTTCATAATCTCTCCAGATGCTATTTGCCAAAAGAATTTAAATCCATCCAGTTTTCATAATTGCTTTTATAATTATATTACAATGATGCATTTATAATATAAAAAATCTATATACATATCCTTCCTTCTGCCCCATATGAAATGTGCAACCCATATAGCAATTGAGAGAGAATATATTCTTATATGACACAAATTATTACTATCAAATATATCTTTATTTTCTACCCTATAGGCAGGAAAATGGAATTAAACACTCAAGCTTCTTACATTGTGAATTATATCTGATTAATAACTAATGGCCCATTATTTTTTGTTATCTTGATGGAGGAGGGGTACTTTCAATTTCTAAAAAATTATATGGAGCAATATTAAAGAAGCATACTAAGAGTCTTTTGCCAACTGTACAGTTGAAGTGGTCTCCACCCACCCTTAAATTGACCAAAAATGAAAGTGGCCTGAAACTTGCTGTGCCCATTGCCAGTCCCTATTCCATCTCCATGTTCTCTGTTTCCAGTCACTGCGAGTCACCAACTTCTTTCCAAGATAATGGATGAGTAAGCCTAACAGATTTCGCAGACCTTGAGACTGCCTTTGGGTGGCATAGAAGGGGAAATGTACTTTAACACCAGTACAGTAAGGATAGCTTAAATTTATTTTATTCATGGGCAGAGGATGAGATGAAAGCAACATCACAGGGTCACAGCATGATAAAAATGTTAGTGGGGAATCTTTGTACCACTGTTAGAAGCAAGTGTGGAACAGCTAAACAAGATTCAACTGTTAACAGGAAAAGCTGCCAGTATTGCTGATATGTGTATCATGCCAAATGAATTGCTCTCTCGGCTGGGAGAGTTTGGGCAATATTGTCCAGTGAGCCTTGCAGAAAGGGAAGAACTTATTGATTGCTCTGACTCTCCTTCTCTGAAGCTTGCTGCAGAATTTCGAGGACATTATTACAAAATGGCTGGACAGCAGGAGTTAGAAGTAAGTATGTATATTATTAATCAGGAAAACAGATACTGGTGCAAGGAATTGTGAGAGATTGTAGGGCTTGATAGGACTATACAGATTGAAATTTGCTTGCATCGCAGTGTGGCAGAGACCCTTGTAGTCAGAGAGGTGGGGAGCTGACTAGCAAGTAACAGCAAACACTGGACTCTCCAAAGATGTAGAGAATCTTCTGAAGTATATTCTCCCCAGTCTCTTGAGCATTCAGGGACAGGGTTTGAAAACAAAAACAGAATCTAAGAGCCCCATACTCTGCTGCTGTGGCTTACACCGAAGCTGGTGTTTTCCTTTCACCTCACATGGCATACGTAAAGTCAGTGGAGAAGCCCCTATGGGATCCCAGCACCCACCCACCCAGAATGCTGGGTGGTTTTAGGCAAATTATTGTCTCTTAATCCCAGTCTCCAACTCTTCCTGCAGTATTGCAATCAGATTAATGTACTGAGATATACTTGAATGCTTAGGAATATTATTATATAGTAATGGCTATACACAGTGCTTATTCGCTGAATTGTACTGTGATGTTATCTTTTTTGTTTTCCTGAGCTTTAAGAATACAATGCCACTAGTTAAGATGTAATACCAGTTGTACTTTAACATTGCATTTGCATGCTTTTTTAGACTAAATAAAAGCAGTAAATGAAATGATGGTTTCTGGAAGGGACAGTGATAATGAAGCACTCCCCTTTGCATCAAATAGCCTCCCTATCAAACCATCTCCCTGTCCTCAAAGCTTACTTTCAGAATTATTATGCTACCTTTCTTGTATATTTTAGTAATTCTTGAATCCTTCCCTCCCTCCCGATAATTGGATCTTATCCTCTTAAATGATACACTATATTGTCATTCTGTAGAGCACTTATCAAAGGACTGATGAGAAATATTCTGTAGTAAGATAGACAGTAGTTAAAAAAGAAACATCCATTCTGTCACAAAGTAAGTAGGTTCATGAGCATTTTGTTTCATATCTTAAAGTATGTTTCTTCTTATGAATATACTATTTCTTTCAATGCAGAAATTCCTGAAAACGCCAGAATTATATGTTCCCCCATTAGCACCTTATCCTCTTCCTTTCCCAAATAAATTACCAAAAAGGCTGACTGCAGCAGATGTGAAAGCTTTATTTCCCATGCAAGCTGAAATGCAAGGCTTCTGCCCAGTCACTTATCTCAATGGAAAGCAAAGGTAAACACTTGCATTGTCATTTCCATTAAATGTAATGTCAAAAAGCAACATTTAAAAAAAATTATCAGATTTATATCCAACACAATCAATCAGATTGTCAGTGTTTTACAGCAATTAAGAGCATCAACTGAAGCAAAAATAACCAGAACTAAAACATCTAAGGCAAGCCTAGGACAGACATATAGAACCATAAAACCGTAAACATCTTAAAAAGATAAATGATAAAACTTTGTTTGTGCTTTATGAAGCAGCTGAAGATTTTCTTTCTTTCTTTTTCTTAATCTTGCATTGAAGGATTTATTTTTAAAGAAATGTAAATATTAGTATGTCTCACAAAATATATAATGCAGGTGTATCTGCTGACTTAACAGAAGATCCAAAATTCAGTCTTCTCTTTGAGATGCATTTTAAACTATGTTGCATTCTAAATTGTTTCTTCCTGTATACTTAAAGCATCTTCCATTCACGGATTTTTGGCCAACCACATATCACAAAGATGATCAAATCAGTGCCTGATATCTATAATGTACTGTATACCTTACTGTACTGTACCTTGCATTATATGATATCTGTAATGTACTGTAATACATACAGTATAAATGTTCCTGGATAATCTTAGGGTTATAAGGATGTGGGATCATGTAGATTAATTCTTGAAAAATCATGTTCACAGTTCAGAGGTACTTTTGCAGAAGTACTTTTGGATTCTTGTACAGCTGCTATATTCAGAAATGCTTTGGGTCTGTTGGTAGTGGTTCTTTGTTCCTGAAAAAGTTGAAGTTTTGCTATGATCATACATACAGTAGCTCAGGACTGATTTCTGAGCTGACAGGTACAGGACTGCAAAGTTTGCTATAGAAAGGTTGGGTGCTTGCAATATACTTAATTGGGACAACTTTTGAAAAGGATTTGAAAGCCATTGCTGGTTGAAAATATTAAATAAACCCTTTCAAAAACATTTGCTGGCTAAAGTTTTGATCAGAACCAATTACTTGAAGCATGTGACTTCTCTTTTATCTCAGCTCACTGGTTGCCAGTGCATATCTATCTCAATTCAGAAAGCTAATCATTCTCTTTAAAGCCCTAAAATGATGTTAAGGGCTTTATATTTTAAGGATAACTTCCTGTCACAATTTGAAGCAGAAAGCCAGGGTGCAAATCAAAAAATATATACTGCTTTTCTTTTGAGGTATGAAGCTCTAATACCTGGGAACATTGAATATGCTGTCCTTTATCGCAAAAAGCTATATATTTTTGACAATGAAGAAAAACTTCAGAAGTTTATGAGGTACGGAATGCATTAAGTATTTTTATATCTAAATATTGATTGGACTAGGTTTATATATGCTAACCTCTCATTTCTGTATTCTTAGAAAACCAGAAAAATATTGGAATCAGAAGCTTCCACTTAAGCTTCCCCCCTTAAAGGAACCTATATTGTTGACAGCTCTTCCTCTGACTGGATACCTTGAGCAGGTTTTTAGCTCTTCTTGTTATTTATAGTCAAATTTAAATATTTATTTGGATTCTAATCAGTATCAGCTATGCTTATAGACATGTTAAAACTCATAGAACAATTTTTCTAAAGCAAAAGTTGTTGATCATTTTCATTAACTCTTCTCATTTATTTGTACACCTTTCTTTTTTAAACAGTTTTGATTTTGAGACTCCAGTTTTGATTTGTGATGCACAGAAATGTGCTGCACATGTTCCAGAAGCTAAGACTCTGTGATCAAATAAAATCTGCATATTGATAATACCAAACACATTAACTATACAAAATTATCTCCTAAGTCCCCTAGGACCTGAATCTGCATACACTAGGGTCACCCTCCTTGGCTATCCTGTTTGACTTCCACTCAAATTAGCCAAGCCTGTAAAATCTGGACCCAGGCTTCTGAACCCCCAACATTCAGCTCTTTAACATATATCTAAAAGTAATTTTAAAAATCAAATTTCAAAGTACTTCAGAAACAGTATTCAAAGCCACAGGGAAGCTCAGTACCAAGCCATGTGCGTTATAAAGCATATCTATGAAATAGCATCATGATACTAAACAATTAACATTAATAATATTTTATCCCAAAGGGTGTGGCTACAGCACTAATAAAAGCAATGAATGCAGTTGGTTGCTTAAAGCCAAAATTTCCATTCCTGAGTGTGAAAAGGACTGCTCTGCTATTCATAGCCTATCATTTAAAAGGTAAAGGAAAAGGAGCACTCTTGTTGTAAAAAATTGGGTACTTCTATATCATTAATAACTGTATAAAATTTTTAGATTGAGCATGGACATCAGAATTAGTCAAAAAAGAAAACTATTAATAATTTTTTGCTAATAGGTAAAAAAGAACATTCTTTTCAAGTAGATGTATTTCTTTTCCAGAACTGTTATTTTTAATTTTAGTTTACTTTTAGACTCATTTAAGGGAGGGGAGCAGGGAAGGATTAGTACACTTGTATATGGAAATGAATGGTTATTTTAGCCATGTCAGTTTAAATGCTGACTTCTAGATAATTAAGTTCTGCATAATGAAAGCATCATATCCATACAGGAGTAATGGAAGCAAAGGAACATTTAGGCAATACAGACGCTGTAGAATGAAGGCTAGGGAGCAGATCATTAAGGGAAAAAATGAATTTAAGAGTTGGTCTACTGCTTTCATGTGACTTCATCAAAAGTGTGGTTGCACATGAATCTGTTAAGAAGTAAGACATGTTAGGTATTTTATTTGAATTTGTAAGAATTCATTCTCTCTTAAGTACAGAACAGAAAATGAAGGGAAAAGAAATTCCTCTTGACTCCTCAGTAATTTTTTCTCCATTCCAAGAGTTAAATCCAGTGTAATATGATTGGATTTACTTGCACAACAATTGTTTTTGTTTTTCATTGTTTTGGTTTGTGATTGTAATTTTTTTTCACTCCTTGTATAGACTGCATCCAAAAACTAAAAATGAGAGTAGCAGTCTCATGCCTTTAAACATGGATTTAGCCTGTAAGGTGGTATGTAGAAAAACATCTGAAAAATATTTGAACTATTTTTGTGCCTGACACTCATAATCCATTCTTCCTTCCTTCCAGCAGTTTTCTTATAGCAACTCCTCCATATTAGAAGTTCCCACTACAGTAGCTAATGTTGTAAATTGCTATGGGCTGGTCTTCCTAGGAATACATGAGTACAAGTTTTAAAAATAGCTAAATAAATATCTAGTGAGAATCACTTCAGCAAAGGATCGTTACCTTGTCGTGGTGCTGGAGCTTGAGCACCTCAATGATGCCATGAGCTAAACCGTGAAGGGCCACCCAAGACGGGACGGTCATGACAGAGAGGTCAGACTAAATGCGATCCCTGGGGAAGGTAATGGCAACCCACCCCAGTATTCTTGCCATGAAAACTAAATGGATCAGTACAACCAGAGATATGTCGGTATACCATCGGAAGATGAGACCCCCAGGTCGGAAGATGGTCCAAATGCTACTGGGGAGGAACAGAGGAGGAGTTCAACTAGCCCCAGATGTGATGATGCAGCTAGCTCAAAGCCGAAAGGATGGCTAGCAGCCGACCGTGCTGGTGGTGAATGGCGAATCCGATGTTCTAAGGATCAACACACCATTGGAACCTGGAATGTAAGATCTATGAGCCAGGGCAAATTGGATGTGGTTATTGGTGAGATGTCAAGATTAAAGATAGACATTTTGGGCGTCAGTGAACTGAAATGGACTGGAATGGGCCACTTCACATCAAATGACCACCAGATCTACTACTGTGGACAAGAGGACCACAGAAGAAATGGAGTAGCCTTCATAAGTAATAGTAAAGTGGCTAAAGCAGTGCTTGGATACAATCCAAAAAACGATAGAATGATCTCAATTCGAATTCAGGGCAAGCCATCTAACATCACAGTGATCCAAATATACGCCCCAACCACAGATGCTGAAGAAGCTGAAGTAGAGCAGTTCTATGAGGATCTGCAGCACCTACTGGACAACACGCCTAAAAGAGATGCTATTTTCATCACGGGAGACTGGAATGCTAAGGTGGGCAGTCAAATGACACCTGGAATTACAGGTAAGCATGGCCTGGGAGAACAAAATGAAGCAGGACATAGGCTGATAGAATGTTGCCAAGACAACTCACTCTACATAACGAACACTCTCTTCCAACAACCTAAGAGACGGCTTTATACATGGACTTCACCAGATGGACAACACCGAAATCAGATTGACTACATCCTTTGCAGCCAAAGGTGGCGGTCATCTATACAGTCGGTAAAAACAAGACCTGGAGCTGACTGTAGTTCTGATCACGAACTTCTTCTTGCACAATTTAGGATCAGACTAAAGAGATTAGGGAAGACCCACAGATCAGCTAGATATGAGCTCACTAATTTCCCTCAGGAATATGCAGTGGAGGTGAGGAATCGATTTAAGGGACTGGACTTAGTAGATAGGGTCCCGGAAGAACTCTGGACAGAAGTTCGCAACATTGTTCAGGAGGCGGCAACAAAATACATCCCAAAGAAAGAGAAAACCAAGAAGGCAAAGTGGCTGTCTGCTGAGACACTAGAAGTAGCCCAAGAAAGAAGGAAAGCAAAAGGCAACAGTGATAGGGGGAGATATGCCCAATTAAATGCAAAATTCCAGAGGTTAGCCAGAAGAGATAAGGAATTATTTTTAAACAAGCAATGCGCGGAAGTGGAAGAAGACAATAGAATAGGAAGGACAAGAGACCTCTTCCAGAAAATTAGAAACATTGGAGGTAAATTCCAGGCAAAAATGGGTATGATCAAAAACAAAGATGGCAAGGACCTAACAGAAGAAGAAGAGATCAAGAAAAGGTGGCAAGAATATACAGAAGACCTGTATAGGAAGGATAACAATATCGGGGATAGCTTTGACGGTGTGGTCAGTGAGCTAGAGCCAGACATCCTGAAGAGTGAGGTTGAATGGGCCTTAAGAAGCATTGCTAATACCAAGGCAGCAGGAGACGACGGCATCCCAGCTGAACTGTTCAAAATCTTGCGAGATGATGCTGTCAAGGTAATGCATGCTATATGCCAGCAAATTTGGAAAACACAGGAATGGCCATCAGATTGGAAAAAATCAACTTACATCCCCATACCAAAAAAGGGAAGCACTAAAGAATGTTCAAACTATCGAACAGTGGCACTCATTTCACATGCCAGTAAGGTAATGCTCAAGGTCCTGCAAGGTAGACTTCAGCAATTCATGGAGCGAGAATTGCCAGATGTACAAGCTGGGTTTAGAAAAGGCAGAGGAACTAGGGACCAAATTGCCAATATCCGCTGGATAATGGAAAAAGCCAGGGAGTTTCAGAAAAAGATCTATTTCTGTTTTCTTGACTATTCTAAAGCCTTTGACTGTGTGGACCATAACAAATTGTGGCAAGTTCTTAGCGGTATGGGGATACCAAGTCATCTTGTATGCCTCCTGAAGAACCTGTATAACGACCAAGTAGCAACAGTAAAAACAGACCACGGAACAACGGACTGGTTTAAGATTGGGAAAGGAGTACGGCAGGGCTGTATACTCTCACCCTACCTATTCAACTTGTATGCAGAACACATCATGCGACATGCTGGGCTTGAGGAATCCAAGGCTGGAGTTAAAATCGCTGGAGGAAACATTAACAATCTCAGATATGCAGATGATACCACTTCGATGGCTGAAAGTGAAGAGGAACTGAGGAGCCTTATGATGAAGGTGAAAGAAGAAAGTGCAAAAGCTGGCTTGCAACTAAACCTCAAAAAAACCAAGATTATGGCAACCAGCTTGATTGATAACTGGCAAATAGAGGGAGAAAATGTAGAAGCAGTGAAAGACTTTGTATTTCTAGGTGCGAAGATTACTGCAGATGCTGACTGCAGTCAGGAAATCAGAAGACGCTTAATCCTTGGGAGAAGAGCAATGACAAATCTCGATAAAATAGTTAAGAGCAGAGACATCACACTGACAACAAAGGTCCGCATTGTTAAAGCAATGGTGTTCCCTGTAGTAACATATGGCTGCGAGAGCTGGACCATAAGGAAGGCTGAGAGAGGGAAGATCGATGCTTTTGAACTGTGGTGTTGGAGGAAAATTCTGAGAGTGCCTTGGACTGCCAGAAGATCAAACCAGTCCATCCTCCAGGAAATAAAGCCAGACTGCTCACTTGAGGGAATGATATTAAAGGCAAAACTGAAATACTTTGGCCACACAATGAGAAGACAGGACACCCTGGAGAAGATGCTGATGCTAGGAAGAGTGGAGGGCAAAAGGAAGAGGGGCCGACCAAGGGCAAGGTGGATGGATGATATTCTAGAGGTGATGGACTCGTCCCTGGGGGAGCTGGGGGTGTTGATGACCGACAGGAAGCTCTGGCGTGGGCTGGTCCATGAAGTCACGAAGAGTCAGAAGCGACTGAATGAATAAACAACAAAAGTGAGGAGCAACTTATGGGAAGCACTGAAACATAGTATGTGCATGCATCCTTTGGAAAATTATTTAAATCCCAAGTTGTGCAATCCATTCCTTATTTCCAGTGAGAACAAGAGTAGATAAAGACATGAAACAACTACCCTGTTTAGCCCTCAAATCATATTACAATAGTTACATTAAACATTGTAGCCAAAATCTGGATTTCTAGTCAGTGTCAGCACCCATGGTAAACAGTATCATTAATATGGATTCAGTGAAAAGACAGTTCAGGCATTTGTGTATAGAAATAATTCTATAGTGTGATTTTGGGTATCAGAATAACAGTAATGTGAATTCTGAAATGGATTGGATATTTAAAGGTATTTAATTTCTTGCAGCATATAACCCTAACAGCCCTGATTATTTACGAAAGAAGTATAAAATGAAGTTGGAACGGTTCATGGACCATTGTGAACTTATCCCATACCTGGGCATCAAAATGACGAAGAACTATAAGGAGCCTCAAAATCGACCTATTGACTTTGACCACAAGTTACAGATCTTTTTGTCTCTCAAAGATGTAGACCCAAGTTCTCATTAGTCTTAAATATGGCAGAGTGATATATTCATATTTGACTGTTAAATTATGAGTAGACTAGGTTGTTTCTGGATCCTGCCTAACTAGAGACTAGATCAAGGTAAGTTCATGTCCCTGGCTGGTTGCAAGCCTAAACAAAGCAATACTGTAGCTTCCTATAGGATGGTTTGCAAAATGCAGTTTGTAGAACTGATAGCTTACAAACATTATTTGGAAATTGCCATACAGTCCTAAATAATTTTGCAAGGAATGTAGTAATGATTGTTTTTAATTAAGTCTACTTCTAAAAAAATATGTTTATAATTGTGGAAATATTAATATTCTTCAATGATTAAATAAATAAAACTAACTGCTTTAAGCTATTTGTTAAGTCACTATTGTTTGCCATTGCTATGTTCTTAAACATTTAGTGTGTTTATTTAAATGTAAAGTATGTTTTATGAAATTTGAGATAGTATCTCAGCTTTCAGATGTTATTGTAGTGGTTTTGTAATTTTTGTAACTGGTGAAATATTAACTTCTACATGTAGTTACTTGAAAGAATCCACATTCAGGTCATTGCTATTGTTTTTTTCCACACCTCAGTTCTAAATAACTATGAGTAATTGCTTCATTTTACACTAATGGGTAGTTTGGGAGTAATCTCATTCTATTGTGTGCATCTTTTCAGCAACTCTATACTACTGTACATAATGAAGGAATACAATCAGTTGCATCTTTTTGCCTTATTTACCCATGACAGAATGGAGAGCTGGAAAAATTCTGAATGGGTTATTATATTCAGTGCCTTTAAAAAAAGAGTGGTTTTTCAAATGGCTTGTTCTTTATGCCATGTCTTCCTCACCCCAGTGGATAATAAGATAGCAGTTGCTAGAGATGTGTCTTCACTGAAATGGATAAATGATTCTGTCTATACCATTTCAGCAAGTAGAGGCTCATATGGTTGAATGCATTAATTCATTCATTCATTCATACACACACACACACCACCCATCTCACTATAAAAGCAATTCTGGGCAGCTTACAAATAGAAAATCATAGAAACCATTATAAAAATACAATAAGTACAAGAAGGTAAAGGAGAAAAACTAGAAGGCAAAGAGAGTGTCTTCAAACTACCAGCCACCCCCAGGTCTGCCTACCACTCTTGGATCCCCAAGCTAGTTGGCAGAATCAAGTCTTAACGCTCTTCCAGAAGGCCAAAAGAGTGGGAGCCAACCTCGCCTCAAGGGGCAAGATGTTCCACAGGGCAGGGGGCAGTGGAAAAGGCTCTTTTTCTTTTTTCCATTCAAAAATAAATCTTCCATACAAAAAACTAGACACAAAGAAGAAAAAATTACAAGCTGATACATCCATTTGAATCCTGAATATTAGTAATTATATGACTTCCCCTCTAATCTGAAATGGTAGGGTCAACACAGACACAGAGCTCTCTCAATCAGCACTAATCAGGCTTAGGGGTCAGTCAATTGAATAAACCATTATAGCTGTGTTGTGGTTTGCTTAACCATAGCTTAGTCAATACAACCAGTTGGTCTGTCCGATACACTGAGCCATTAACTAACAATACAGGCAGATTTGTGTAACACATTAAGCTAAAATGTGAAGAGCTAGTTTAATAAATTGCAGTGCTGTTCTGGTTATTATGGCAGTAGCTGAATTGGCGGTGGAAACATATAGCAGTTTGATTACCAACTTTCTCAGCTGCACAGAACCATTTTAGAATGAAGCAGCATATAAACAGCAGTAAAATAAAAACCTCTTTCGAGATATTCTGCAAAAAGTCGAGCATTCAAATGTGTCTTAGCAGACTAAATTTCAGGTGCAACTCGGATACCAGGCTAAGAATTTTTCCAAAGATCTACGTGTCAACAATCGGGAAGCATTTTGTAATTTTTCTGTTTCTGTTCTTTGCGTTTGTTTTCCTCAGTAAGACCGCCTGTAAAATGCCATGAATGGGCGCGGTGTCAGCACAATGAAAAGCCTGGAAACCCTGAAAACCGCTAAAACGGGAGAACTGGAAGTGTTGCTTTATCGCTATCATTTTGGTTATAAATGCTCCATGGGGCATCGCCCGACTCCTTATTTCAGTGCCAGGAGTTATCTTGTACTTCCAGGCCTGGCGTTCCAATACCAGGGACCTTGATTCGAAGTCTGGTACTGGATTCCACAACTAAAAGGTGGCACCTTGGAGAGCCCCAGGGGATTTCCACCCACAGGGAGACCTGAATCGCACGCTGTCCCCTCGAATAACCCTATAACACGCTGGTTGGACGGCATCTCCCGCCGGTCGCCCAAGAGCAACGACCGAAAGAACAACCCCAGCTTCCCCCACTTCCGAACTCACCCCACCCACTGCCGTGCTCTTCCCTTCTAATCCACTCCCTCGGCTGGGTTGACGTTACTTCCGGGGTACGCGCCCGCCGCTTCCGGCGTATGCTTTTGCTTTGCTTAACCGCCTGTCGCGGGGTTCGGTGTTTGGAGCTCTCTCAGTCCAGGGTAAGTCCGACTTCATCACTGACCTTTTTCCCGGACAGCTAATAGATTATCCAGAGGAAGACTCTGCTCTTCCGTTGACAATTATTAGACTAATGAAATGATAGAGGCGTTTTTAGGTCGCAACTCTTCCTCTGATTCTTCTTTCATCTTTATGTACGATGGGATGGCCGGAATTTCTGGTGCATAACCCCGCTATCAATATTTATTTTTGGTAAATACATTATTTTGGTAAATATTTTTGGTAAATAACAATCATTGAAAGGCAGGACTTTCAGTGAGTGTTCAAGAGGCAGAAATTCACTAACTGAAACCTAGTAGTTTACAGTTGGATGAGACGAAAAAGCGTCACCTGTTGAATTTCGCTTGCTGTGGAGCAGCTTGTAAAGGCACGAAACTCCTGTGGGGGGCGGTGGACCCGGCATCCCGGTGCTGTTTTCTCATCTTTCCTCCCTTAATTTTCTTATCTCTCTACTTTGTCTTGCTTTACAGTTCTTGGCTCCTCTTTTGTTGTGTCTTAAATATGACAGCAAAGGGAAGTATGTATTACAGGCCGATGGCTTTTAAAGACCAGTCATTTTTTGCCCTTATTTCTATAATGGGTCTTCTTTTTGCTTCTACAAAAGCTTTGAAAAAGGTATGGGAAGCATCTCATTATAGAAAATAAAATTCATTTTTATTATTCACTCAACAGTGAAGTCATACAATATGGAATCTAACCTGAAAGGGAAGGAATGATAGAGTAACTGATTGAATATGGCATGATAGATGGTTTTAATATTCCTAGGGATTTTAACATGGGAGGAAATAAAGGCCATTTTTAAAATTTTATCTAAAAGAATATAAATGAGTAAAGTATATGTAAAAAAGAAATATGTAAAAACGTATAAGAAAAAAGAGATAAAGTATCCCAATTGAACATATTAGGTTAACATAATACAAATCACAGACAGAACTATAAATAGTAAACAATACATTGAATCAATGCTGAAGATTACAGTACAATTAGAAATATGATTCTGTGGAAAAGAAAACCTTGGATGTGGCACAAAACTATATATAACATTATCTAAGAGATAAAGGCCAGTTCTTAATGAGACGAGTAGCCCATGAGTATGCTGTTTAGTTTAATCTATCAAAACTATTGGGAAACAAACTTACGTGACAGGCCCAGTTAAGGATTTCTTAAGTGGTTTAGTAAAAGTGGATGTATCAGCATTTATTTGAAGAAAATTATACATTTCTGTGTGAGGCTCAGTTGAGCTTAGATTATTGTAAGTGCTGCTTATGTCAGTGATACTAACCAGAACAGCTATGCAACTCCCTCAAAAGAGTCACTTTGCATCAGTCAGAAGTCTGTATGAAGCACTTTTTCTTCAAAACAATAAAGCAGCCACACCTTTTCCCAGACATGTCGAAATAGCCAAGAGCAGCATACAAAGCAAGCATGGGAAAAGGTACAGCTGTTATAGTGAATCAAAGAGAGGTGCTTTATACCTGCTCCTTATACATTGTGACATCACTGGCCAGTTTCCTATTGGCCAGAATATTAGTGTAATCATCCCATGTATTAAAAAGGGAAACATCAGATCTTGGTAATATCTGTCTTACAAGTTTCATTTTCATCTCTGCTAAATTTATTTGATTTCTCTTTTTAAAAAAATGTTTAAAGGGATTGAATGTGTACAGCTTCTCACTAGACTATGTCTTTATTTACCTTATCTCTAATATGCTAAAACAACTTACATCCTATCTGAATGCTGCCTTTATTGATTTGAAAGAACCCTTTCTTGGTATTCACAGATATATACTTTGGAATAAATCCTGAGGTCTACTTATAATTGGCCATTTCATCAGAAGTCAAGTTGTAATGTGCATGTATTACATTCAGATTATTAAATGTTGTAACCAACTGTATTCTGTCCTTAGTAGCTCTAATGCAAAGCTGCTTTCTTACTCCTGCTTTGTGTATGTGTGCATCGGTGTGCTATATGAATGTACAAATGAATGGAGCTAAAATTGCAGCCAGTAGATTTGGATCCCAGTTTCTCATCCATAAATGAAAGGACTTATTCTGTGGCTGACTCTGCTAACTACGTGCTTCCATGCGTTAAAAGAAAGGAGGTGAAATGTACTGCCATTTTCCATGTTTCTCTGGAGAATCCCCCTACCTTCCCAAAGCAGAGTTTCTAGGCATAAGGCATTACAAAAGGTAGGTAGGTTCATGACAACTGCCTTCCCCTTTCAAACTTTGGGAGCATCCGGTCATAGAGTTCTGCTTTTTGCTACTTTGGAACCAACTTTTATTTATTCTATTATTAAAGCTATTGAACTATTAATTTAATTAATTAATTAATTAATTATTGAAGTTAAGTTGATGTTTAAATGAGGCCTTTATTTAGGATGCTTAATTCAGAGTTACAGTGACTGGCCTGTAACTCTGAAAGTTGGGGGATCCAGGGCACGATGTGGTCCCATTCAAATAGACCAGCAAATGCCCCATGTACTTAAATAAGCATTTGTCCTGGAGCACTTTGAATCTTAGTTTCTTTTCTTTTTTTCCTTTTTCCTTTGCCTTTAGCAATGATGGATGAAGTCGTATCTAATGCTTCAGAGAAACTTATAGCAATCCACTCCAAGGTTCACAGAGATACTATCCTGATTAAATTTGAGGAGCAGAGAAAAAAAGATTTTTTGTGTGACATCACTTTAATTGTAGAAAATGTTCACTTTAAAGCACATAAGGCTTTACTTGCTGCCAGCAGTGAATATTTCTCAATGATGTTTGTTGAAGAGGGCGAGATTGGCCAGTCAATCTATATGCTGGAAGGGATGGTGGCAGATGCTTTTGGTGTCCTATTGGAATTCATTTACACAGGCTGCTTACAAGCTAGTGAAAAAAGTATAGAACAAATTTTAGCGACTGCTCATCTCCTCAAAGTGAATGATCTGGTTAGAGCATATACAGAACAACAGAGGAACTGTAGCTTAAGTAACACATTATCTGGCATTTCTAATGGTGAAACTGCAGTAGCTGTCTTAGCAAAGAACAAGAAAAGTGAAGATCCACCAAAGCGAAAACGTGGAAGACCAAGAAAAGTGAAGAACATTCAGGAAGAAAAACTGGAAGCCCTTTCTACTGAAGATGTGCAATTAAAAGAGAACAACTCAGTTCATAATAAGCAAAATCTGATAAAGAGAGAGACTGCAGTAGAAGACAGAAATTCCAATGAACTCATTCCTGTAAGTGGAGAGGGAAGAGAAATATGTAGGACAGAAGCTGTGGTCAGTGCTTCAACAGAAAAAGATGAGAACTATGATCCTAAGTGCCAAAACACACAGATCAGTCAGAGTCGTTACAGCAAACGTAGGATACGGCGGTCAATCAAGTTAAAAGATTATAAACTTATTGGTGATGAAGAGGACAGTGGGCTGACAAAAAGGGCCAATGCGAGAAGAAAACGTACTGGGTCTGAAGTTGAGTGCAAAGACTGTGGGAAAGTCTTTAAATATAACCATTTTTTAGCTATCCACCGAAGAAGTCATACAGGTGAGTACTGAAGAGCAGTTTCTTTCATTTGATTGTTGTGCAAAATACTAAAAGCAATCTACTTTCTGTTTATTAAACTGTGATTGGAAGATTAATATAATGTATAAATTATCAACCAATATATAGGGAAATGACATAAATTTAAACTTTTATTTATTATTTATTAGAAAAATTTATATGGCCACCCATATTAAATAAAATAATCTAGGTGGCTAACAGATATGGAAATAATAATATATACAAGGTTAAAACACCATAACACTATCTTCTCAAAAACACAGATTTTGGGCTCACTTCCCATCCTGGCCCAACACCTGAGGGAAACCAGATCTTAACAGCCTTCCAGAAGGCAAGGAGGAGAGCGGCCCTCCATAGGGTAGGAGCAGCTATGGAAAAGGCTCGCTTCCTAGGTCCCACCAGATAACAACAAGTAATAGAGGAGACCTGAAGTAAGCCCACCCTGTCCAATCTAGTGGGACAGGTAGATGTCCTCAGGGTGAGGGGGTCACTCAAATAACTTGGCCCTGTGCTATACAGGGCTTTAAAGGTGATAACCAGCACCTTGAATTGCACCCAGAAGGAAACTAGAAGCCAGTGCAGCTTGTGCAACAGTGGCATAACACAGGTGAATGGTGAAGCACCCAAAACTCTGTGCCTCATGGTTTGCTCATATAAAACAATTTATTAATTGAAATGATAACCTTTCATATATAGATATTTAGTAGCTTAAACAATAACAACTTTTACATTTATAATTTTAAATTAAAATTGCAATGACAGAAATTGGAATCTCCTCAGCAATCTTCAGTATGATTTTTGAAAACCCTTCTCACAATGATAAATATACATTTTTCACCTTACAAATAGCTGAACTCGTAGAAAAAGTACATTACCTAGCTTATCCCAAAGAACTGTGACTGAAAATCAGCCGCCTAATTTTCAGTGGCTATATTTCTTTAGGTTATTATGATATAAAATGGACAAAATAGTTACAATTATGTTTAATATAGCTTAATTTTCCCTAATACTGTTTTCAGGAATCCATTCATCTGATTCAGGGGCACTGTACAAATGTACTATGGAAATTATACCAAGTATCATAAAGCAGGCGATGTGAAATGATTAGACTTTTGGGTGGGTTTGCATATATAAAATGCTAGATCTTCAGTCTGAGGTGATAAATTCTGCGGAGAGTGGTTTCCTCTGGATTTTCTTTTCTTACTTCTCTTCTGTCAAAAGCAACAGATGGATGCAGATCCACTGTGCCACAACACCTCTACTCTCCTGTTGTGCTTGACTACAGGTCTTGCTTTTAAGGTTGACCAACTTGACAGATCCCACCAACCCACCCACACAAATGTCTACTCATTCCACATCACCTGCTTTATGATAAGTTGATATAAGTTCCATAGTATATTTACACAGTGCTACAGAATTTAAGAGCTTGCCTATGTTGAGTCACAGGGACTGGCTGCACTTAGCAGACCTTGTATAAACCTGAAAAAAATGATGCAGGCCTGCTTAGTATTTAAATGGAGGACCACTAGGAAATCCCTGAACCATAGACTGGACAGAGAAATTTAAAAAAACATTCAGAGAACAGCAGTGACAAACCATTTCCTGTATTGTTGCCAAGAGAATTAAGATGACTTGTCCCTAAAGTCCTAAGGTGTTAAGCTTGGCTGTTGGGAGACTTTATCTTTACCTCTCTGTAATTATTATTTTTATGGATTCATGTAAGTAATTAGCTTATTTATCTATTTATTTTTATTTGTCAAATTTTACCACCGCCCATCCCCCCCCTAAGGAGAGATGGGTGGTAAATTAGGAAATCCTATAGTTATATATTTCAGTACAGCCTCAGAAAAGGAACAGTTTTGTCTTCTTGGTTCTTCCAGCAACAATAGTACTATCTCCCTGTAAAGTAACTTGGTGTTATTAGAATTAAAGTTATTAAAACTACACTTTTGCTTGCTTGCTTGCTTGCTTGCTTGCTTATTTATTTATTTTACCATCATTGTTGCTACCTTTGTATTTTCAAACTAGTAGTATTGAAAAATTACTTCTGTTTTAAATTAAATGACACATATTATTTCAAGGGCTGCTCTGTCTGTTTGAAGTGTCTATTTCCCATTCACAATGCCCCAACTTTGTTTTTAGGAGAGCGCCCCTTCAAATGCAGTGAATGTGGCAAAGGCTTTTCCCAAAAGCACTCTCTCCAAGTTCATGAGCGGATGCACACTGGGGAACGGCCATACACTTGCACAGTTTGCAATAAGGCTTTAACAACAAAACATTCCCTCCTGGAACATATGAGTCTTCATACAGGTAAGATCAAAAGCCATTCGTTAGGCTAAAATTGTAAAGTGAAAAAAAAATGCCTGGCTGGATTAGAATTAGTGTTCCTGCATTATTTCAGTAACAGAACGCTTGATGCTTCTGAGAACTCACTTATAGGGACTGGAAATAATAGCTGTCCCCAATATTTTATCCTTAGTGTCTGGTTTTATGAGGTGTACTGCTGTTATTCATGGGGGTTCCATTAATCCATACATAGGTCTTTTCATACATTGGTGGAAACCTTTTTATAGCTCATGACTTCTCCATGTGGAATAAATTCTATGTCAATTTCACAGTTATGGCAGAAGTCCCAGGTGTGTTTTCCTTAGAATGAGGTACACTGGATGTAGCACCCATATTCCATTGGTCAATATCGAGGGCTTACTGCCATTTCTATTCCAAGAATGAGACAGGAGAAATTCCTCATCCATCCTGTAACTGTTACATGCTCTCAAAATCTATTAGCGGAAGATCTGTTAACATTCGCAAGCAAATTTTGAGAACGTGGTAGTGGCCGCAGAGGTGATATAAATGGAAATCTGCTTATGTAATGTTGTGTAAATGAAAGTCCAGTTACAAAATGTTAAATACTATCATGTAGTACTTACTTCTGAGTAAATATATTTCATTTTCCATTCCTAAGATTAGTTAGTGTGATTGGGCTGTTAGGTGTCCTTAATGATAATCTAGTTTTCCAGTGTGTGTTACATCTCTTATGATTCTTTAAAATGACTTATGTAATCCTCTGTTGTTCATGGTCTCTGATTTACACACATGGCTTCTGTGCCTGCTTAATACCCTATTAATTTGGTGTCCTCTTGTTTAGTTGCTATGATTTGACTAAATCACTTCATCTCATAGGCTTATGAAGTCACTCCATTAGATCCATGGCTTCATCAGTGGCATTTCTGAGGGATGTCTTCTGCCAGACATTTGCCAGGCAGTCCACTAGTCTCAGCCTTCTACAGGTAGTCCTCAGTTAACGATGGCAATTGGGACCTGAATTTCCATCGCTAAGCAACACAGTCATAAAGCGCAATGTCATGTGACTGCATAACTTAACAACAGCAGTTCCAGCACTTCCTGGTTGCCATTGTTAAGCAAGTAACTGTGGGTTGTTAAGCAAGGACGTCATGTCGCCTTTTGCGACCTCCTGCCGGCTTCCCCATTGATTTTGCATGTAGGAAGCTGGCAAAGAAGGTCACAAATGGCAATCACGTAACTGTGGGACGCTGTGATAGCTGGAACTTTGAGGATCGGCCATAAGTACCACTCATTCAGCACCATCACAAGTTCAAACAGTCGCTGAACAAGTGGTCATTAAGGGAGGACAACCTGTAGTTTCATTAAGGACCATTAGTTGGATTTTCAATCCCAGTGTGATGCAGCTTTTGACAAATAGTGCTGACTTTGATACAATCCTAGATCTTCCCACTTCAAGTTAGGAATGCTTGCTAATCCTGCATACAGTATGTCTGAATTACTGATTACTGAGAGCCAGTTTGGTCTAGTGGCTAGAAACCAGGAGTCTGTGAGTTCTAGTCCCGCCTTAGGCATGGAAGCCGGCTGGGTGACCTTGGGCCAGTCACTCTCTCAGCCCAACTTGGTGCAACGTAGACTAGCCTCCTCGTGGTGCACCCCGGGCAACGTGACTTGTCACTGCTAAATAGTCTACACATCTGGCTTCTGGACCTCACAAGGATTTCCCAGCAAGAAAAAACAGCATGAACACCGAACTGCTATACCATACAATTAAAAAAAACTGATACCATGAGAAAGAAGTAGTTACTGTACTTACCTGCTACTGTGGTTCTTTGAATGGCATCTGAGAATTCATACAATGTGCCTATCTATCCTACCTTGGTCTGAGGAGAGTCACCTTGGTTTCAAGCTTCTGTGGCAGTCTTCAGAACTAAGGAGTTTGGATGATGCCCTGCTTTGTAATGGGCAGGGTTGCTGCGTTCTGGAACATTTCAGCTGACTTGCTATGCAGGAGCAGAATGCCTAGGTGTGAATTCACAGATGGCTGCTCAGAGAACCACAAGTACAGATAAGTGACTATATTTTCTCCTTTTCCCCCCTTTTCTTTTCAGGCCAGAAGGCTTTTACCTGTGACCAGTGTGGAAAATACTTCAGTCAGAGAAGGCAACTTAAAAGTCACTATAGAGTTCACACAGGTATAATAAATTAAAGAGAATACTACAACATGTTAGGAAGTGTTGAGGTTTTCTTATACTTTTAATTATTGAATCATAACTGATAGATCTATAAGCATTTGTTTACTGTGCATTCCATAAAATGTTTCAACGCACTGTTAGTTCCATCTGATAATTTTGCAGAATTATTATATGAGTAATTTAATAGTATATAAAAGAAAATTCAAATATTCAGTGTTTAAGGAGTTGGGGATGTCTTCTGCTGAAAATGCACAATTAAAAGGAAGCAATTCATAATAAGCAAAAATTTATGAAGATACTGTGATTGAAGATAGAGATATTAATGGGTTGATTCCTGTATATGAGGAAGCAAGAGAAATTGAGTTGCTTGTAGAACAGTTCTGTGGTGAATTGGACAACCTGTCAGATTCTCTTCACTTTGCTATTATTCACTTTATTATTCACTTTGCTATTACTGTTATTTTGTTCCGGGTCAAACTTGTTTCAATTATGTAATATTTCAAATTACTATGATCATATTGGAAAAAATATAAATGTCAAATGTATTAAATGAGCACCAAATGTATTAAATGAGCACCAACTCATGCAGTAGCGGCCATCTGCTGATACAACAGGATCCATTGCCAAAAGATATTCCTCCTTCATCCCTCACACACCTCCCTAATCTGGGAGTAACTTTGGAGCATATGTGGAGTGAAAGAAGAGAAAGAAGAGACATCCATCACGCAAGCAGACATCAGTTCACCTTACATTTGATGGAGCCATTGTCCCACAATAAACAACTTTTAATTTTCTAATGTTCCCTATAATGCGTCCATCAGTTGTGGCATTACTTTGGTTTCAGTTGCATTAGAATTGTAAACGTCATGCTTTTTTATTATTAACTACCTACCTGTTAAAACAGAAATAGTAAATGAAATAGACACACTTGGGAAAGATAATTGATTATTTATTTTTCATTTTACATAATGAGGTCATTCATTGCCAGAATGCATCCTGTGTCATCGCAAATTCATGGATACAGCTCAATTAAAGAAACATTTAAGAACACATACAGGTAATATTGCTTTCTTTTCTTTTCTGAAGGAAAAGTTGGGAGTATGTATGATTTAGGTAGGAACATTCAAGCAAGCAGTGTGAATCTATAGAGAAAAATGAGCTTATAATGGATTCTGATCTTTAACATTGGATCTGTATGGTGCTTGCTGGGGAAGGCCATGGCAAACCACCCCGCTATAGTCTGCCAAGAAAACGTCATGAAAGCAGCATCCCCCCAAAGGGTCAGACATGACTTGGTGCTTGCACAGGGGACCGTTCACCTTTCACTAAATAGCTATGAATTGGCATTATGAAATTTGAGATTGTTACATTAGTTAGAGTCTACTTGTAAGTTTAACTCTCTTAATTGTTCTTTAAATAAGAAGTAATTAGATACTATAGTAACCAGCAAGTTTTTATAGGTGAAAAGCCATTCACTTGTGAAATCTGTGGCAAGTCATTTACAGCAAAAAGCTCTCTTCAGACACACATCAGAATTCACAGGTATCTCCTTCCTTTTTTTCTTTGTGATTTTGTATGGAAACCAGTTTATGGGAAATATTTTGAGTGAGACTATTAACACTTTTATTGCCTGCAGCAATTACAGAGCATAGTTTGTAAATACAGTACAAGTAAATTATGTTACTGTATATGCTGACAGTTTTTAAGCTGAATATCTATCTTCACCATTCTGAATATTTAAAATGAAATTATTTTTTAACCACTGGTGCAAATTGTACTTAGTCTTTTGCCCAAATTTGTTTGTACCAACACTGTCACATTATTGAATATATATTGTCAAAAAATCAATTACCTGTATTGGTTCCTGCTTTAAATGAACTCTGGTCTTTCTTTCTCATTATAGATGAAATAATGCATACAGTTTTAACTTATCTTCTTGAAAGTTGGACCTTTTAGTAAAAAGTAAAGCCTGGCATTACAGATTGAGGGCATATGTGCACTAGAAATGGACAATAGTGTGGTCTTTAAAAGAGCTCTGGAAATTGTATTTTATGAGGCCCCTACAGATCATCATCTGTTTACAAAAGTAGGGAAAGTTGGCAGTCCTGATGGTCTTTGACAGCCCAGTAGCAAAGGGATATGAAACTATAGAGTTGGAGAAAAATTGTGATTAGCCAAGTGTGGAATTTTTCTCTATGTACTGTGTTAATATCTTTCCACTTCATTATCTCAGCTGCACTTAAAAAACAATGTGGATCAGCTATATGACCCCAAAATGGGTGAAAAAGAAGAGCGTTGCTATGCCACCTTAATGACAGGCTGAAGTAGATCAGGCCTTTTCAGCTACTGTCTACTGCCCTCAACATATGGTTGAGGATCCTGCTAATCCTTGTAGTTTTTTTAGCATCCTCAGAATATTTCCAAGGTTGAATTTCTTGTTACCAAACAATAGCTTAAATGTATCTGATGGCAATATAGATAGAAGAAATATTAATGACATTCCCTTGGCAACTTAATCTCTCTTCCAGTCTGTAACTGTCGTTCTATGAGATTAGACATATTGGAACATGATTAGAAACGGAATGGCTGCAGTGGGTTTAGACATGCCCAGGTGGAGAAAATGTCTGACGGTACACCTGTGCATCTGCCCAATTGTTCTTGAGATTGGCAAACTAGATACCAACCATCTTGAGGCATCATGGGCAGTAATAGGATTTCAGAGAGTTTCATCCTACAGTACAGTCATGATTTGAGCCACATGATAAGAAAGTAAGATGGCTTCTGTTGACTTACATATCACTTAACTGGGTAGTTGATGTGCTTCAGGGGGAGGGAGAAAGAGAATCCATGTAGCATTCAGTTGTAATGCAGTAATATTTGAATAATGCTTTGGGTCTTTTAAAACATCCATGTTTCTCAAAGTATTGGCATATCTAATCAATCCAAATGTCTTCCTTTTTAGAGGAGAAAAGCCATATTCGTGTAGTATTTGTGGAAAATCCTTTTCAGATTCCAGTGCCAAAAGGAGACATTGTATCTTACACACTGGCAAAAAACCTTTCTCTTGTTCAGAGTGTTGTGTGCAGTTTGCACGCTTAGACAATTTGAAGTCTCATTTGAAAATTCATATCAAAGAGAAACAGCTGCAGGAAGCCAATACGGCTTCCAACAGCAGCAGTACAGAGGACGTCAGGAACATTCTTCAGCTGCAGCAGTATCAACTCTCTACCTCTGGGCCACAAGAGATCCAGTTGCTGGTTACAGATTCAGTGCACAACATAAACTTTGTGCCCAGCCATAATCAAGGCATTAGCGTTGTCACTTCAGATGATTCCCAAAATGTGATGACGGAGCACACAGGCAGCCTTACTCTTCTCACTCAGCCATCACAGCAGCTGCAGAACCTGCTTCTTTCAGGCCAGCCAGAACCCACAGACCAGATTCAGAATATCAGCATTGTGAGTGACCCAATGGATCCTCCCCAGACTGAACAAATGCATGTCATCACACTGTCCAAGGAAGCTCTGGAACATCTCCATGCCAATCAGAGTCAAGCAGATGTGCTTCAGATAGCGGCAGGAACACCACATCCAACCCCACATCTGCAGATGGCCCAAGAACCTAGCCAGCAATTTCGCATTCTACCTCCTCAAATTAGCAAAGGACGGAGCCAGACTGTACATATCTCCAATTCACCTCAACAGCCTCTAACTGTAAACCAGCCATCTGGAGATCATCACATTGAAAGGCAGACTTTTTAAAATACAGGCTGATTTCCTTCTTAGCTATATTTATTTATCAAGATGAAATAAGATCCTTCATGTGAAATGCATTACATATATTATCTATTTACCTTCACATGTTGGTAGCGTTGATTGTTGGCTTAATGGTCATTGCTTTATGCATTTTTATTTTGCAGATTTATCAGTTTAGATAGATGTTGAAAGAATGGCTTTTTAACCAGTGTTCTCATTCATTTTGCCTGAATTGCAATAAAACATTAATAGAACATGGTACAAGCCTGCTTATGCATTTTGCCATCTCAGTTATTTCAGTGGGAAAGAACAATGCATGCTTAATTCTCCCACTGAAAATGATGGGATGTAAAATTGCCTTTGAATGGACAATACTGTATATATTTAACAAACTTATCAGCTGATGTATTGTACTTTTTTCCTCCTATCTGCTCATTAGTTCGGGCTAAAGCAAGCCCATGTTTGGATTTCAAAAACAAAATATGAATCAGTCTATGTTAGTGTCAGCTGAGATTTTGTGAGAGTTGGTTTTCTGAGATGATATCTACAAGCATATGTGAAATAAGGCTTAAGGGATTTTTGCAACCTTTTGCAAAAGTAAATGTCTAATTTCACAAGGTAGAAAAAATTGGCGGATCTCCAGACAGGTCTGCATAGGTTCTCCTAAGTAATGCTGATAATAGGCTTAGCAAATCATTGCCTTGTTTTACTTATGTTTTACATAAGCTTTTCTTTAAATGTATTTATGCACATCAGAGTTCAATGCTAGACTTCCCTAAACTTGATCGACACAAATCAATCCTGGGTCAGAAAGTATTGGCTTATCAGAGCAAAAATAGGCATTATGATTTCTCCTTTGTCTTGTGCTCTTTACATTCTGGTGAATAAGCAGCATACAACAGTTCTGTAATAAAATAAAAACAAGTGACTGTTTCCCATTATAACTACCAAGAATGTTTGCTTTATATTTTAATTGTAGTTTTTAAGCTAGGATCACACTGGGGGAGAGAATATAAAGGCTTCATGCTTGGGCCAATAAACCATTGTCCAAAATGGTTAGGCCTGAAATAGCCTAGAAATAGGGAAGAATGCACCTCTGAGCATGCATTCTCCTTAAGGTATTGCAGTGCTGATGGACATCCATACTCAGATGGGCACTGTAGTCCTGTATATCTTCCACTTCTTCCTTTCCTCTTACTGCCTAATTTGTACAATTTGTATTTGCTGAATATGGGAAAAGTTTTGCTGTGGTAGACAAGGAACACTCTGGTTGGCAATGGAACCTTACAGATTATTTCAGCATCCTTGCGGTAACCATGTTTAACAGTTAGTATAATTCAGAACAGGATAAAATGAAGGTGCTAGGAGTTTGTACATTGAAGGGAGGGGACAGGAGGTCCAGACTTGTAGCCATTACCTGAAATGGCACCCATTCTTCTCTCAGTTAAGTTGACTGAGCTTCTTTCAAAACTATTATTTTAAAACTCTCAGTGTCTTAAAACCAATTGAATTAGTTAGTGAAGATAAACAATGTAATATTGAAGGTTTGTGTAAAGAAAAAAATAATAAAATATCAGGAGGGGGAAAATGGCAAAATAAACACATGTAATCTGGAAGTATAGCTACTAGCAATTAATGATTCTGCCTCTAAATTAATGATTAAATTGTGGCCTGAGTTAAGCATTTAAAATATAATGCTTCTTTGTGTCTATGTAAAATAAAGCTATAGTGCTTTTAAAATAAACACAATGCATACATTAATCCTTCTGGAATTTTTTTCCTGCATGGTTTATCTGTGTGTTACAAACATTTTTTTTTTTTGGTCAGAAACTTGTTCCTCACAGGTCAAATTTAGGCTCCTGCAGTATAAATAAGAACAAATCATATTTAATTACTTTATGAAAAATATATAAAATTACAAGTGTTAGTGGAGTAATCATATGTGCAAATACAAAAATATATTTCAACTATTTCTCCATATGCCCAAATGATATTTTGAGTGGATATTTGGATGCTTTCACAAATGGTGGACATGACCAGTCACAAATACCCCCTTAACAAAGGCAAAATTTTGAGGATGCCTTCCAGCACCTCCTGTAGCCTTCCCAAATGATTCCCAGCACCCTCATTTTTTTCTCTGGAGAGGTGGGCACACTTCTGAACAACATTCTGCTGCAGCCACTTGCCAGTTATATTTCCTAAATATGCTAATGAAGTCCAGGTAAGGTCTGGAAAAGAAAGAGAGCTTGGTGTAGTGGTCAAGATTAGAAACCAGTGTTCGACCTTAGGCATGAAGCCAGCTGGGTGACCTTGGGCCAGTCCCTCTCTCTCAGCCCTTGGAAGCCAGCAAGGGCAAACCACTTCTGAAAATGTTGCTAAGAAAACTGCAGGTACCTGTCCAGGCAGTTGCCAGAAGTCAACACTGACTTGAAGGCGCACACACACACACACACAAAAGGTCCTGAAACTCTTATAAATGATACTGGAGGCTGGAGTTTGCTTTGCAGCATGCCATCTTCCCGTTTTAATTTCTTGTTCAGAGGGGTGGGTGTTGTGGCATAGCCAAGTCTGTAAGACAAAAGTTTGGAGGAGAGGTATGAAACCTCATCTCCCAGAAGCTCTCTTGAGTTTATACACTCTAGCTTCACCTCCTTGGTGTAACAGATAAGTACTGTGACTACTTACCTAATATTGTGTAAGAAAGAGAGGGCTCCCACAATCTGGGTTGCTTTTCTGGAAATTAAAAGCGGCGGGGAGGAAAAATGAAATTCTACAGCATTAACTCCTGGCTTTATAACATTAAAATGTATGTCATGAGGAATCAGCGCTTCTTCTGCCCCAGCCCCCTTTGGGAGATTGACCAATCTCTTTTTAGTCTTACGTAGTTGCAGGCAAAAATAGTGGCAAAGGAGATAAAAATACAAAGATGTTCAATTCATAGGTCATAATTTAAAAGGATTTCCCATTTTAAAAAAATACAGAGGAAAATATAAGGCTCTTGCCAGACTACCAAATGACTTCCTGAAACATATTTCTCTCTGTCTCAGTTATTCCTGCATTTCATTTTCAGGTCCCTGTGCACTTCAGTCAGTTATCTGAGGCTGCTGGGGAGATGGAATGAACTGCAATTCTATTCTCAGCCTCAGTTTCCAGCTTCTATCCATTTGTTTATTTTTAAAGAAAAACATCTAGCAGGAAAGGAGAGGTTGAGTAATTGCCCTGCCTACATGTGCCCAAACCATGCCTCGGTCAACCTGAATGTGAATCAGAAATGAGCAATAGCTGAGCACCTGTCAGTGAATATAGACTAGGGGCTTATCTGCCCATTCCTTGCCACAGGAACCTTGTTGGCATTTTGGAGTTACCTATGGCTCCGAATAAAAACAGATTTGATTTCCTGAACTATAAACATTACGCTTAGATTAACTTGTTTTACTTGGGAATACTTTAGTGTGCTTTTTCAGTATTACACAACAGCTGCCCAAATATTGACCCCGTGTTACCAATTATTCCTTTAGAACTTGTCTGGCTGTCAATAACAAGGTGTCTGCAAATTTCACAGGAACTAAAAGGCTCTCATTATGATCCTAAAGGAATTGAAAACTGCGAGGGAAAAAAATAAATTGACATGACAAAAATGGAAAAGCATCTACACAATTTCATTAAAACCGACATGATAGATATTCCTTTACTGGTGGTAAAATCTGCTCTTGATACATTCTTAAGTGCAGGTCTTATACATGAGCATACCAAAGAAGAAGAAGAAAACTTAAAAGGGGCAAATCTTGAAACAGCCTGCAGAATAACCCACTGAGGGCCAACCATGTTTCAAGGTCACAGGGTGACAGCATCTGAGAAGCTGCAATAGAAGTCAGTATGAATGGTGGGCAGTTGACAGTCCACACTGGAAAATATTGCAGTCTCATTACTGTATATACTTGCAGATAAGCTGAGAATTTTAGGTGCCAAAATGCACCTAAAAATTGGCTTTGGCTTATCCGCGAGTATATATGGTAATATTTTTTAAAGTACCCATATTTCCCATATATACTCACAGATAAACCGATCTGCGGAGTAGCAGACCCTCAAATTTTTAACCAAAATACCATGAAAAATGTGTGTTGGCTTATCCACAGATGGGCTTATACGTGAGTGTATATGGTATTTTGTTTGTTCCTGTATTGGAGAGGTGAGTAAACTGAGGCCCCTGAGTCTTTCCAAATACTGGTTCATTACTTAAATGTAAAAGAAGCTGCTGGAGCTACAAAAAAATGTTACTGAGCTTGTACTCTGTAAAGTGTTTCAATCCCAAACCATAAGGACTGTGCTTTTCAGATCAGATATGCATGTAAAATAAACTCATAAAACAACATCTCATTTTGTTATCATGTGCAGTGAATGACTTTGGTCTAATTAGGATATACAATTTTACCATTTTTATCGTGTTTTCTCAGTTATTAACTTTATACTCTGATCTTATGCATGTCACATCACATTATGTGTTGTTTCTATCAGTAGCAAGGATTAACATTTAAGCGTTTAACTGCACTGATCAGAGAACAGTCTGGCCTTTAGCAAATCCCACAGCCAATCCAAAAGCACTTTAATGTTATTGTCAAGATTTTTATGAGATTGTTGTTATCATCTGTATAATTCTAATTCTACGGGGCACCACTTAGTCAATATGTACTATCTAAACAATTCTCTCAAAAACACAAATGCACGTGCAAGAAAAGTATGAACAGGAAGTATTTTGGCTTCTTCTCAATTGATATCTCAGCTCAGAAAGTTCAGTGGGCAAACACATCACTACCTCATTACAGTATTTAAGTGGAATATCTATGTTCTGGGTTTATAGTATCAGTTGGCATCAGATTTCAGCTTACAACCAAATTGACCTGTGGGGTGTCATCTTGCATTATACAAAGGTAAAATCAACTGAGAACCAATCATTGGCTGGCAGAACTCCCAGCTGGAGGGAATGGTGGCACCTGATTGGAGTTGCTATGGTGAGGGGACTTGTTGATCTTCCTCTTGCTGCTGCCCGAGAGGAAGCAGAGCAGCTAAAAGGCAAAGGGAAGAAATAGAAAACTTTGTGAGCAATGTGGTCAAAGAACGCTGTGCAGCCCGTGAAGCTGCAAGAAGTGGAGGTTGTAGGCCTGCTCACAGAATCTTCCTTTCACATGGCAGCACATGCAGCAGAGGTAATTTCCAGGAGCCTTTTCCTTGTAACTCACTTGCTACCCATTTCACTGCTCACATCTTTGTTAACATCTTCTCTTTTTTCTTTGATGCTCTTTATGTCCATAACGTGGCCCACGAGCTGTTCTACTGCAAACATGGTATTGCAAAGGCTCAATGAACAGCAGATTCTCTCAGAAGATAATTGTCGGTTTTGCTCAAGATTTAAATGTGGTTTATTTAAAATGTTACTAATGTTGTCAGTATGCAGTTATAAGGTAGGCTTCTGTAACATTAAAAAAAAAAAACCCAGATCCCTGACAAATGTCTGTTCCTATGATCCTCTTGCCTTCTGGGGCAGCCAATAAGCTTACAAAATAAAATAAATTTCCTTCTGTTAGGTACAAGAAAAACTCATTTCCTTAATGCCAGAGAAAATCTGCTCCCTTGACTTTTTGAAATGTTTAGTTACTTCAGTTGCTGAAAATCTCTGCAGATGTGGCCATACAGACAACATAACTCTAGGAGGGAATTATGGCAGCCAAAAAAAAATTAGTACTCCATCAAGAATATCATTACTGAGATGTAGTAGCTATTCTATATACATGAAGGCTGATTCTTCAGTGGGCCTTAATCTCCAAGGCCACTTCGTGTCAACTTGCCTCTTGCGTATTACTATGTAAGCTGTGAATTAATTAGATGGGTATTACCCAATTAAACCCACTGATGAAAAGCCTTCTTCAGTGAATATGGAGGAGGCATCTACCCTGCAACCTTCCATCTGCTTTAAAGAGTTAGAAGGGCTGCAAAGAAAAGGAATTTGGGGAGGGGAAGAGCTATTATGAACAAAAGGGCTAACCCAAAGGGGAGCAACTGAAATTTGACATTTATCACTATCTCCCAAGAGTAAATTTTTCAGTGATAGGATATGTGACCTTCATTTGGATACTTAGTTCTGATGCTACATCATAATTATCTGTCAGTCCATTGCATGCACCTCCTAGTTGGTGAGATTTAGACATGTTGGCTTCCAAAGCTGTTTTTAGATAGAGATGCTAGCTTGCATAGAAGTGTGTGAGCTAAAACTGGGCTTTGGTTGGGCATGTGACACACTGCACAAAATGTGCCCAAACTAACTGGTATTGTCAGCATTAGCAAGGAATGCCACAATATGACTAAGGCTGGTAGCCTTACTTACAACATTATGTTCATTATTAAGAAAAAATACTACATGAAAGCTTTGATTGGCCAAAGACATGATGGGTAGCAAAGGTCAATATCTATAGGCCTATCTGGTGAGGTACATGAAGATTGTAATTTAAAATATAGTTATGCTTTATAGTTACCAAGTTTTATTGCTGTTGTGAGCCACCCAGAATTGTTTAAGATGAGTGGCCATAAAAATCTTTTTTAAAAATAAAATAAATAAGGAAAATAAAAGAGGAAAACATGGCAAGAAGCTTGAACTAATGGTAAAAGGAATGAAAGAAAGAAAAATAGGCTGTATGACGAAGAGAAAGGAGAAAATACAATATCGATGGATGGATGGATGGATGGATGGATGGATGGATGGAGCCTGAGCTTGAAAAGAGGAGTTGATACAGGGAACTGAAAGTGTAACAAAAAGGTCTCTTGGTAATGAAAGTATTCATTGGTGTCATCTGATTCTCATGGGTGCATATGAAATAGGAATTTATAGGCTGGATGATAGTTGCATGTTCCACTGTAGTGAATGTTGATAATTAAAGAATCAGGGAAAGACTGTACACCACTTTTAATGAATGTATTCCAGGGGGGAAATTATTCTGTTAGTTGACATAACTGGATGGGTGGGATTGACACAAAAGAATACAGAGTAACTGGGCCATTCAGAACCCAAGAATGAGTGAGTACGGTGACTGTTTGGTGAGTATTTGCTCAGAAAAAGTCTGTTCGTTTCAGATTCATAATTTAAGCATATTTGAAGTTCACATGGCAAAGGGATCAATATAAATCTAAAAGAGGATAATATAGTTGTCTGGATTGCAGAATATGAACTTAAACCAGCAATTGATGAATGTTAAAATACATTTATTATGTTTGAAGTAAAAGCTGGGTTTATTATACATGATACAAAAGCTTCACTTCTACATTTTGAAGACAGGGAAGAACTAGAGAGAAACAGACAGCAAGTTCCCTCTCTCTCTTAAACCCAGATGGGTGGCAGAGAAATTTAACAAATAAATACATAAATACATAAATATTTAACTAACAATAGTCCAGGTAAGAAACAGACACAGGGAAGTATCTGAAGACCTTTTGCCTTATCTAACTCTTGCCATTTGCCCTGCTGATCAAAAGGGCTCATGGGTGCAAGGAAATGATGCAATTTCTTAAGAAAACTGAGAGAATAGTGAAAGGATGATGAGAGGTTCCAAATGTGGGGCAGACCATTATTTGGTAGTATCAAGAGTGGATCTTGGGTGGAAATGGGTGTGGAAAGAAAAGAAAAAAAGTGAAAGAAACTAGAAAGATTGCAGGAAGTGAAATGTGTTTCTTCGTATTTGTTTATATCCTGGCTGCCTTTCACTCAGGAACTAGGGTAGCTAAACACAGTGCTCCCTCCTCCTATTTTCCCCCACAACAACCCTTGAGGTACGTTGGGCTGAGAGAATGGTTTTGCCTGCATTGGACATTATTGTCTTAGATATCATTGAGTTTAGATAGTGAGATGATGCTCCTATCTATGACCTGCCAATCAAGTAGGACCAGAATTGGAACTGGTATACAATACAAAGTAGGGGGATTGGCCTAAAAGGGAATAATCTCTCCTATTGCAGGTACAGAGACAGAGAGATTTCCCCAAGCCAACTTGTGATTTAGGATTGTAAAACTTACATCAATTTATAAAATATATTGTGGGGAGAGGTAGGAGAGCTAGCTAAGGAATGCTAGGACCACTCAGTTGAATTAATACTTGATGAAAAAGAGAAATTTTGTGACTTGCAAGTCTCACTGCTACCACTCTTAATAGCTGTTTTTAGCCATTTTATTCTTGTATAATAAATGAAGAAGAAATTAACAACTTATTTTTATCATGATAAACTCTTGCATGAAATATTCCATGGAAGTAGAGTTGTATAAATTCCTCTAAGTGATTCAAAAACATAGTTAGTTAGTTAGGTAAGGAACTTATATGACCTGCTATATGGTTATAATGGTTATGTGTATTTTAGGAGCACTATTATAAAATATAAAACATAATTCGCTTTTTAAAACTTTTGTCTTGAGCATTTAGACCCTTAGGAGAAATTTTCCCAGCAAGATAGCTGTGCCTAAAGTACTTCCTTTACTGCAGTTTGCATGGAATGAATATCTACAAGAAAAAAAAAAGGTAATATTTTACTTTCTGGCTCTATTTACACAACATGTTTATCTATAGTTAACTGAATAGTTTTATTATTCCAATTTTCAGAGTTTGCACAACACACTGAACTGCAAATTATTACACGGATATGCTAGACTAAAATGTAGTTGGCTAGTTTCTAATTGTGTGTCAACAAAGACTTCTGTTTCCAAATCTGGGCAAATTAGCCTGAATTACTGAGAACTGGTTTGTTTCATATCTAATAGCACATAGTACTAAATTATGATTTGTTGAATAAACCACAATTGACAAAGGTGCACTTATCCATAACCTGGACTTCCACAATAAATTGAGCCACAGAGAACAAACTATGGCTCAGTATGATGCATGAATATAACCAGTGAATCTACAGCTGAAGAAACATAAAGGTGGGGTAGAAAATAAATAATAAATAGGAAATCCTGGTCAACCTATGTAATGCTTGCAAACTTGCATCTTTTACAGAAACTCATCCTTACCCTTTCAGATCTATCTTAATTTTATCACCTGTGTAAAATCAACATGTTTAATTTAGTGTTTTTCTATGAAATGTGTATCAATCCTTAATATTGCCATTTTGTTTTCCTATCACAGGAATTGAGAGGTGAAACATGGGAATATCCATCCAATGTGATGTGTTTTGTTGATGGCCAGCTCCTTGGAGATGAAAAAATGCTGCTCAAGTGGGCTTATGATGTTTGGGATTATAAAGACTTTAAGCCCACAGCACTTTATGAAGCAATTACATCAGATTTCCTCACAAAATACTTAAAAGGCAAAAAGGTGATATTTGGGTTTTCAGAAGTCTCACTGATCACTATACAACATTTGGAGTTGGGTGGAGTTTACATATAACCCTGTGTAATTCATTTGTTTAATTTTATAAAGCTGACTCAGAAAATCCTTTAGAAAATTAAGAATGACCAAGAGAATTTCAACTCATAAATTTTCTCCCATTTCTTGGTTGCTCTGACCATCATTTATGTGATATTTAGATCACATAAACCTTGCTAAGCACTAACCTTAAAACCATGGATTGAAATCCCTCTCTTCTTCATATCATGCTTTATAGGTAAGTAATAATCATAATTTCTGACAGAGTTACGGCTGTCAGAAAAAATACTGTATTTTTTGAAAAACATGCAGCGTGCTGGCTGAAGAAAAGTCAGAACTGACAGTGAGTGAGGGTGAAAAGAACAGGCAGATGAGGTCTAGAGCATGGTCTGAATGCTTGTAAAGGCTGAGCTTGGCTGGAACCAGCAATTTCAAGGTGAATAACAATTGTCCCATGAACATCTTTCAGTTGCCTCTCAAGGCCATTACAAGACTGGCCAATATCCATGAGCTTAGAAGAGCAGGAAGAAAAAGCCTACACCCTGGAGCATACAGTAGCTGTATCTGAAGGCTCTGACTTCTTTGCATGGCCTTGAGCAAACAACTATGTAGTTTAGGGCTTCACTCTTATTTGTCATAAAGATTCCAATATAGCCATGTCATGTCTGAGAGTCTTCTGCCAAATCAAACCAAGTGCTGGATAAGGGGTGGAGTATCTGGAGTGCTGTGAGTTCTTGCTGAGCCTAGATTGTTCTGTATATTCTCAGTTCACGTATGATGTAAGACTGAGCCTCTGCTATTAATGTGTACCCTGCAACACTTTCCAGACTCATCCATATGTCTGAGTTCTTTGGCAGATTAGTTGATGATCACTGATCAGGTCTCCTGAGAGTAAAATATTGACAAGAGATTTCTTACTGCAACTTGACCCTTTACCTTCTGAAGCATGACTCACAGTCAGAACGGAGCAATCTTTATCCTGTGATTCACTCAATTCTACTTTGACCACAGGGTTTGGTTTCTTTATCTTGGCAGCATATGTTTGTGTTCATGGAAATAGCAATTCAGGAGGTTTCGATTGGAAAATTGCTCTTTGAGGTAAGTTGCACAAGAAAAAGACAAACAATTCCTGGTAGTGGGCTTTCTGTTTATCATGTACATGGAAGCAAACATACATATGCTTAAAACTGTTGTTACACTTAAGGGTGTAATCCTTGGTGTGGGATCAAATACTAAGAGGCATTGGAACATGGATGGAAAATGGAGAATGGCTACTCATCAGAATTATGTGGGTGACAATACAGAAGTGTGTGCAATGTTTCTGCTCTCTTGAGCCTAAAATATTGTTTTGCTCAGTTTTGTTTTAAAATATTTTGTTAGAACCATTATTCAAATTCAAATTTAATTACCACCCATTAATGGTTGTAAAGCAAAACTGTAAATTTTATAAGATCAGTTTTTGTATAAGTACTTATAAAAATGTCACGTGAAAAGTGTTACCTTTGAAGGTATTGTCCTTGTATGTGTGTGCATCTGCACGTGTGTAACAAGGAGAAAGGAATCACTTTTAAAGTTGGTACTATGCCAGCTCAGAAAACAAAACAAATACATTTTGATTTAGATTTTTTTTCAAATGCAAGCTTATGCTTCTTTGATAAATATTTAAAAATTATATGATTTATTAAAGCTGCAATCCAATATACTCTTACTGCCAAGTGTCCTCAAACTTTTTTGCTAAACATGTTTAGGATTGTGCCATAAGAGTTTTCCAGTCAAGCAATTCTGTGTGTGCGCGTGTGTGTGTGCTTGTGCATGTTTAATTTCTGCATTCTGCCCTTGTGCATACTCCTGAGTGATTCACAGTAAATGTAAAATAAGCTGTTTACAACATGCAAACACTGAAATCAGCAAAAGTCATCATATAATACCATGGAAAATAAATCGGTAAATTCCCTTTCTTAAAACTTAAACTAGAAGCTCTTTAGAAGAAAATTTTAATTGCCTTCTGAAACATAGCTGAAAAACTGCCAGGAGACCCCCATGGCCTGGGACAGGAGTTCCAAAATGGAGGCAACACCGTTGGCAAGGGCTGTTGGCTTTATTGGTTGTTGCTAGGCAGAGATGGGTGGAATGATAGCGAGCAGTTGGACTGAGGCAGAGAAGTAATTCTAAGTCACCATAGAGTAACAGAACAGATAACAGTAGCACATGCTCAAGATCCTGATCTCTTAGTCATGATTCTTTCTCCCCATTTTAAAATGCATTGTCTCTTCCCATGAGGATTAAACACTCATTTTTAAAAGATGTCACAATCTTTAGACCGATTGTATCTAGAATAAACAGAGTGTACTGAGATACATTAATCGCTTTGATTAATGGAATGTTTCTCTTCCCACTGACCTCAGGGACTGAGCTTCTGAAATGTTCCATGTTCTTCTTCCATTGTCCAGCTCTATTCTGATATCTGCCCCAGAACATGCTGTAACTTCCAGTGTTTATGTACAGGAGAGAAAGGGAACTCTGAATCTGGATTGGCACTCACTTACAAGGATTCAATTTTTCATCGAATTGTAAAAAATGGTTGGATACAAGGAGGAGGTATGTACTGAAATCATAGACTGAAGTATGGGGCAAGTTTGGTATACTACCCAGCATGTGAGACAATTCTTCCTCCCATCACCAGAATAAAACAATACTTTTAGATAAGAATTATAGTTTTAGGTAATTATAGGTTTGTAAATATATAAAACTGCAAGCATGGATGATGCTCCTCAATTAGTGCAGATTTCCTCATTCACTTCCATTGAGCTAGCTCATCTGATGCAGATCTTTCTGTGAGCACTGAAATGTGCAGCAGGAGTCTGGGTGAATGAAGAAGACGTATCAGACTTTTGTTGCTGGTAACAGTCACAAACAATTTGACAAAAACATTTTAAACATGCTTAGAAAATCAATTGTGAACAAAAGAGGACCACTTGAAAGTTTTATGCAAATTTATCTGCATGGAAGCCTTTTATTTGGATGGAACCAAGCCTAAACCTAGAATAGCCATTGCATATCTGACATAAAGATGTGTCAGGCTCTCAGTCACAACAAAAGTTAGGAACCTGTGGTACTCTGCGTGCTGCAGAATTATACTTCCCAGGAACCCAAGCAAACATGATCAGTACTGGATGTTGAGAGATGTACTTCACCAACAACTGCAATACTACTAGTTCCCTGTATTGCAGGATCTCCGCTGATAGTAATCATTAAACTATTATACCATTCTTCCTAATATCATAAAATATATAAGGGCTTCTCAGCAATGATAAATCTCGATAAAATGGTTAAGAGCAGAGACATCACACTGACAACAAAGGTCCGCATAGTTAAAGCAATGGTGTTCCCCATAGTAACATATGGCTGTGAGAGCTTGGACCATATGGAAGGCTGAGAGAAGGAAGATCGATGCTTTGGAACTGTGGTGTTGGAGGAAAATTCTGAGAGTACCTTGGACTGCAAGAAGATCAAACCAGTCCATCCTCCAGGAAATAAAGCCAGACTGCTCACTTGAGGGAATGATATTAAAGGCAAAACTGAAATACTTTGGCCACATAATGAGAAGACAGGACACCCCGGAGAAGATGCTGATGCTAGGGAGAGTGGAGGGCAAAAGGAAGAGGGGCCAACGAAGATGGGCAAGATGGATGGATGATATTCTAGAGGTGACAGACTCGTCCCTGGGGGAGCTGGGGGTGTTGACGACCGACAGGAAGCTCTGGCGTGGGCTGGTCCATGAAGTCAAGAAGAGTCGGAAGTGACTGAATGAATAAACAACAACAAAAGAAAAACACTATGTATTTAAAGTCCTAGACAACAGTTTTAATAAAGGATAACTATGTTGCATTATAATCATCCATATATAATCGACATATGTAAAAAACTCATTCATATATAATTTTGTGGCTATGCTTTTCCCCTTTTTCTAATCGTTTTTCCTTCTTTTGCTTAAAGACAAAAGTTACAAATCATTAAATTGTATTTGTCATTTAAAATTCTGTGCTGTTTTCTGATATAAAAAGGTAACATATAATTTTATTTTTTCATAATTAATATACCTAGATATAAATGGTGGAAGAGGAAATGGAGGTGAATCGATATATGGACCTGTCTTTGAAGGTAGAAGTATTTTTTTTAAATATGCTGGTCCTACCTAAATAGGCGGCTTCATAAATATTATAGGCAAAGAATATATCCTAAATGTAAAAAATAATCTTCTAATACAAAAAGAATTGAAAGAAACAGTATAAAGTCAGCTGTGTTGCAGCGAATGAAAATGGAGACGTTGAAGCTCTTGCTTTAATCAGTGTAGTGCAAGTATGAGCCACTTGTGTTACAAGTGCCAATTTTCACTTTCACTTCCTCATTAAAAAGGACCAGATTTGAGATTCAGAAACAATTTAGAATTCATATATTCTAAATTCTTGATTGTTCAGAAGGTGTTTAATTTTTGGCCATCATCACAGGGGAAGTGAAGTTATAAAAGGAGTTGGTAAGCAGTGTGTGTCCATGGAGATCAACATGGACTATTCCTAATAACTATAGAGCAACTCAGTGTCATGAAGTATGGAATAGGAGGGAGCTCTATTTTGGGGTTGATTTGTGAATTGTACATAATAGATATTCCTCACCTTTCTGTCTAAAACTGGGAATAATCAATACTTTTTTGTGGCTGTATTATAGATATTACACTGAACTAAGGCAAGGAGACAAGCCAAATGTAACATTGGAAAAAGTAAATCAGTGGGCCATAGAAAACTGCACTTATTCTATGGCCCTATTTGCATAACATGCTTAAATGTGCCAGGGAGAGGATAGCATGTCATACAGAGAAACTTAGTTTCAGCCCCAACCAGATCTAGGTCTGTTTAGGGCCAAACCAACTCCCCATGAATCCGATGGTTCATTCCATGTCACCTGAGAGTTAAACTGCTCCTTCTGGTGTCCACAATCAAGAAATTCCAGAGATGGTCTGCAAAAACAAGGTATGTCTAGGCCCTCCAACTCCACTCCACTGAAGGAGTAAAGACATGGGCAGAAACAGGTGGGGTTTTGTGCTGTGGTGCTGACTGTGATCAGGCACCAGGGAAAGAGGGCAAAAGGGAAGCAACAGCCTCCCAGCCTCCTTTGCAGCAGCTGGCAAGACATAGAAAATGACCTCTGGAATGACTAACCAAGACTTTGTGACTTGTGCTACAGCCCACAGAGATAAGTTAATTCACTGGGGATCTCAGTCAGCCTTGGTATTTGTATGTATTTGTGTAGGTATATTCACACATGCACACCTACATACTGTTTACTGTTTTTTAGATGAAAATTTTGTAGTTCCCCATGACAGGAGAGGGGTTCTTGGAATGGTCAACAAAGGACGTCACACCAATGGGTCCCAGTTCTACATCACACTGCAGCCTGCACCATATTTGAATACCAAATACGTGGCTTTTGGGTATGTGTAAGAAGTCACTCTGCGTATCCCAAGTTTAAATGTGGTAACTGAAACATGGGAACATATTTCTTCTTTGATGTTTATCTCCTGCCTTTCTTCTACCATGAAACTCAAAGCAATATTGGTGGGTAGATTCACTGAAGTGAGATAGCTGCATCGCCTCCTGGTGATCCAGCAGGCACCCGACTTTTTAACCTTCCAGAAGGCCATCAAGACCTGGCTGTTTGCCCAGGAGATGGGGTAGAGTGATGGGAGCTGGTGGATGGTTGTTGGTGCATCCTAGGAGATGACTGAGGTGCCAGGTTTTTTAGTTCTTGGTTTTAGTTTTGCTTTTCTGATTTTATGGTTTGTAGTTTTATTACTGCTATAAGCTGCCCAGAGTTGCATTTTAAGATGGGCAGCCATACAAATCTAATCAACCAATCAATCAATCAATCAATCAAATGCAGTCTTAAACTATGGCCTAATAATGATTGGATAAACTCCAAGGATTTACTCAGGTTTTTATTTTTAATTATTTTAATTATTATTATTTTAGACAGGTGATCGAGGGCTCAGAAGTTCTCCGGGAACTGGAACTAACAGATACATCCAATGAGAGGCCAGTGCCTCAATGTAAAATTATTAACTGTAATATTTTTCAGCCGTGACTACTGTACAGATGTTAATTTAGTTTTGTTGTAGAGTGTAGCTCTGTTCTGATCATACAATTTGTGGTAGCTAAAAAAAATTGACAAATAAAAATTACTTTTTAATTTTTACAATATAATACTTAAAACATCTGCGGTCCTTTTCCTTCCCAAAGCAACATACATGTAAGAATATAGGACTTGGGAAACTAACTAGTATAAGCAGTCTAAGTGAATTTTAAGGCCAGCTTTTCAATTCACATGAGTTGGGAAAATCTCTTGAATCTCAAAACTAGCAGCAAGGTCTTAAGCAATATATGTGTATCCTTTATGAGTGCGCATATGTATTTGTTTGTTTGTTTATTATGGTATAGCATCTAATAACAAAACATGTCAAAACATCCCATTCAAACTGGGATTCCTGGCTATTGCTTCCAAATAAGACGGCGGTCAGAAGCAGAGAACAAGCCAGTTTGTTAGGAAGGGGAGAAGCCAGGAATCCTCAATCAGATGTAGTGCTAAAATTAGAACTGGAAATGACCTTGGTTTATTTGACCCTTCCAGACAGCAGGAGAACTGAAGCAGAAATGATCAAGCAACGTACATTTTAGCACTAATAAGCACTAATATTCACAGCAGTTCTAGCTTAAATATTGTTAGAAGCAAACTGGATTAGTACAGAAAGCTATATGCAGTAATCAGATAGGGAACTGAATTCCAGAAAAACCCAGAATTCGCACTCATTTGTAGTGCTGTTAGGTAAGGGAAGATAAAGACTCCCTTGAGTCAGGTTCAGCTTCTGATGACTCCCAAAGAACCACACATTAAGGGGAAAATTTTAACATATTATCTGGAATCAGGAAAACTGATTATTATAATTGGTCCTATGCTGGTATTGCAAAGTGCACTACCCCCAGCAGTATTGGAATATAGGAGGCAGAGACTCTTATATCTAAATAGTCATGAGTGACTTTAAGCCTGATTATGGTCTATCTTTCTGCCTATTCACCACACCTACTACTGATGTCTGCTCAGCTGAAACAAAGCCATAGCATAGCATGATGCAAAACACATGTGCTGTCACATGTACTGAGCAGGCTCATGATTTGTGGTATCCTCTTTCAGTGCAGTAGGATTTGGCTGATACAAAATGTCCTTTATATGTACACATATTTTCCAAAACATTTTCTCTTACACAGGAGAAAATACATTCTCATGTTGTGTTTGTGAAAAATCCTTTTCAAATTCTAATACAGCACAGTACTAGGAGATGATATTGTATCTTGCATGCTGGCAAAAAGCTTGTCTTCTGCTCAAAAGGGCTCTCTCAGTTTGCACACTTAATCTCATGTAAAGTTTCACATCAAAGATAAATAGCAACAGGAAGTGAACAGCTCTCTCAATACCAGTTGCATGAGGAAGCCAGCAACATTGTTAAACTGCAGGCTCTCAAAAACAAAGAAGCCACCTGTCAGTCACACACTTAGGGAACAGTACCAATGTGGTGCCTAGTTAGAACTAACATAGTACACCCACTCCTTGTTTAGTGACTCCCTCAGCAACCATTCACAAATACGATGGTAATAAATGGTAATAAAAAAATAATTTTCTGACTAATGTGCGCATATACAACCAAATTTTGTGTATCTGACAACACATGCTGGAGTAAGAGTAATGCTGGGATAGCTATATGAGAGAACTTTATCTGGATGAGATGGCAGCAATGAGTGAACTTTGCAGTCTCTCCCTCTCAGTCATGTGTTCACTTAGTGACCATTTTGCTTAACGACCAAGTCGTAGGACCAGAACTCAATTGCTAAATGAGGAGTGGGTACAACTTTATTCCTGCAAAATATAATCACAGACTACAGGTAGTCCTCGCTTAATGACCATTTAGTGACTGTTCAAAGTTGTTATGGCACTGAAAAAAGTGACATACAACCAGTTCTCGCACTTAACGATGGTCACAGCATCCCAGCAGTCACATGAACGCAATTCGGGCACTTGGCAACCATCATGCAGTTATGACAGTTGCGGTATCCCATGGTCATGTGATAACGATTTGCAACATTCCCAGCCAACTTCTGACAAGCAAGCCAATGAAAAAGCCGGCAGGAGGTCACAAGTTGCGGTCCCGTGATGTCTCGCTTAATGACCATGGGTGATTCACTTAATGACCACAACCAGAGCTGCTGGAACTGCTGTCAGAAAGCAGGGTAGTCACATGATGTTTTGCTTAATGACTGCTTTGCTTAGTGGAGCTGCAGGCCCCAATTAGGGTCATTAAGCAAGGACTACCTGTATGCAGATAAACATACTCTTTATTAGGGCTTCCATGCTTGGGCTGCAAAATGTCAGGGAACCCACAGATGACAACATAGAGTTCTCCACACCTCTTTTCTGCTATCTAGCGATCAACTGGTTTCTGCAGCCCAGGTCTGGCAGCCTTTTTTTTTCAGTGCCTTCACGTCAGTATTGACTCCTGGCAACTGCATGGACAAGTCCCTGCACTTTCCTTGCAAGATTTCAGAAGTGGTTTGCCCTTGCCTGCTTCCTAGGGCTGAGAGAGAGAGAGAGACTGGCCCAAGGTCACCCAGCTGGCTTCATGCCTAAGGTGGGACTAGAACATTCGGTTTCCTGGTTTCTAGCCTGATGCCTTATCCACTACACCACACTGGCTCTACCTTTACGTAGCAGCTTGTTTTTTTTTCCAGCCCAGAATGGGCCGGATTCAGAATATCAGCATCATAAGCACTACCAATCAACCTTTGCCAGCCAACCTTTCCTCCCACCAAACAGAGGCTCCCACATCTCCTTTTATCAACTTGGAAAGCCTAGTGCCAAATATACTTTGGATCTCCATAATGCTGCTAGACAGCCAAAGCATAGGTAAAGGTAAAGGTTTCCCTTGACGTGTCCAGTCGTGTCCGACTCTAGGGGGCGGTGCTCATCTCCGTTTCTAAGCCTTGGAGCCGGCGTTGTCCATAGGACACTTCCGGGTCATGTGGCCAGCATGACTCACGGAACGCCGTTACCTTCCCGCCGAAGCGGTACCAATTAATCTACTCACATTTGCATGTTTTCGAACTGCTTGGTGTGCAGAAGCTGGGACGAGCAACGGGAGCTCACCCCGCCGCGCGGTTTCGAACCGCCGACCTTCCGATCGACAGCTCAGCGGTTTAACCCGCAGCGCCACCGCGTCCCATAGCTAGCAGGTTATTTATTCATTTAGAACACTTACAGTATATGGCTGCCCAACTCAACAATGTGACTCTGGGTGGTAAACAAAATCATTAAAGAAACAAATAAAAAAATACCACTAAAGCAAACTAAAGCATTTAAAAGGCTATCAGGACTAAAATATATTACATCTCACCATTTGTCCACCACAATAAGTTGTATGCCTGGCAAGCTATTGTATAACATTGCACAGGACAGAGATGAAGAAAGGAGTCTATAATGCTTTCAAGCTGTGTGTTTTAATGTCCTGGATAAAGTCTTGGGTTTATGTTTTGGTCCTACTGACTCCCAGGGGAATAAACTGTCTAGTAAGTTTCTTACTAGATCATGTGTTCGATTTTTAAGGGTGTCTATTGTAGATAAAGGTTCTATGACAAAATACTTGATTAATCTGAACTTAAGTTATAAAGTCAGTAAGACAGAGGTCAAGATAGCTGAGGAACATACCAAGTAAATAAGAAACTTGTGAAAGACTGATCTGAGATTCTAAAAAGAGGATTTTCTACAGACTGAGTTGCTCAAAGAGAATTAGATGTGTTTAACCAAACCCAAACAAGTTTGTTATTTTAACATTGGCAGCACTTCATAGCCAATGGAATAACATTGTTGTTGCTTCATTATGTATTTTAATACTTTTATAAATGTTATATAAAAAGTTAAATCATACCTTTCTAATGCATGTCTGCCACTCAGACTGACTAGGTTAAAATAGCACCCTGTCAATCACAGCATAGATCCTTGTCAATCAAAATAGATCCCTGTCAATCATACCCTGTCAATCCCAGGCAGAGACCATACAAAGCCTAAGGCCTAGACAGTATGTGGCATGTGGGACTGACGGGGTAGTTGTTTTCATCAGGAATGCCCCCCCCCAACTTTTACACTGAAGCAATCAAACTGAACTTCCTAATTATATGGTCTCTTCAACAGAAGAAACTTTTACAGATCTTTCTTCACTCAGAACATATTAAGTGTTAAAAGAGAATCACATGCCCAGGGACACTTTCATGTGTGTATACACATGTTCAAACTCCACCACCATCACCCTGCACCTATTTTAACTATACTCATGTACTGGGAAACATGTATCTTGCTATAAGAGACTAGGAATGAAAATGGTTTTTCAGATCTGGAAGGTTTCCTTCATATCTTCTTAGACACCCAACATGCTCTGAATGGCTTGTTGTTATGTGTGACAGCTGTTCCTGCCTTCCCTTCAGTGCGGCGATGGGAGATCAGAGGTGTTTACTTCTGATTTCAAGTTACTCCAGTTTAGTGTGCTCAGACTCTAAACTAGTTAGGCTTGACTATGGTTAGCTGAAACACACTGGCAATATGTTTGATGTGTAAAGTACTAAACCATGCTGTAGTTTGGTTCTGATTTAACACAATGCAGTAAATCTACACACTGTGGTTGGCAGGCACCCATGGTTTAGAATGATGTGCACATCCAGAAATATGGTTAACCTATGGCTCCAAATTCCAGACAACCATTAAGATGGCAGCAAAGATGGACAGAAAACTTTACTCTTTAATGTCATCTACTGGTCATCTAGATTTTTGCACCCAAGATTTAATAGCTTTTAAACAAACCACGATTTAATGAACTGTGTAAACCAGCCATTATTTCAATTAGTGATAAACCTAACCATAGTTTGCCTACTCTTAGACTTAAAGCTCAACTGTATTTAATTTAAAACAAAAGCAAATACTAACTTCTCATGGCTAAGACAGATGAAAAAGGAATGAAAGGCTGCAATTTTAGACTTGGGAATAAGTGTTCTTAAACATACAAGATCTTATTTCTGAGCTGATGTGTAAGATTGCATAGTGTAGTAAACATTTTTAGCAATGTATTAATTAGTGAGAAGGAAAATGCAGAAAACGCTAAAGAGATTCTCCAATTTTAATGTTATCAAATCACATGTTTTGTCATTCACCTTCATGATAATCACATTAATTAATGAGGTATATCTCATGTCTTCAAAATTAAACCTAAACCAAATGGACCTGTGGTTAGACTGGTAAAGAATCGTAAGAATTCTTAGACATTGGTGATGTGCAACCTTTTTGAGGCTAAACGCTGCATTTGAGCTTTGAGTGGTAGGTCAGGGGCTGCATGTTAAAATGGGAGTGGGGTCAAAACAAAAATAATATTTGATTTAATTTACATTAAATTTTAATTACAGTTAAATATCTACCATTATTATTCCTTATATTTTTTCCATTAAGTCAACGTTATAGTTTGATAACTTTTAGAAGGGTTCTTGGAGACTGGCTCTATTGTACATGATTTTAACTTATGATAATGATGAGTCAGTAGAAATATTATGGGTTAATATTTATTTTGTGTTATCATTCTCATCCAGTGATTTTCAGGAGTGATGCGCTACCCAAACCCTTTGGAGGGTGGTCACTAATATATTTCAATCTACAGGTTAAGCATTGATTGGGGTTCCCAGACTCACATTTTACAACAGTGCCTGAGCTCACTGTTCCACTCATGAGATTTTAGGAAAGACACCACAAAGACCTTGCAGAGATAAGGTGCTTGCAGAAGCATCCCAGTTCTTTGGCCCTCAGCTTGATCTTTTTCAGACTACAGACTGATCTTGTTTGGTTTTTCATGCACCCAGTCTCCAGCAGAAACAAAAGTGGAGGGGGAAAATGTCCCATTTGCAGAAAAATGCTCCTTCTTCTTAGTCATGCAAAGGGAAGCCAGTAAAAGCCATCAAGGTAGAATTCTTTAACCCAACCTGCTAAACCTGTTCAACAGTTTATTTCAGCTGTTCTTGTCACAATGGGGGAGGGAACATTCAGATCAATTTACCAATTGTATAAACAGAACGTTTTGTTTTGCAAAGGTTAGGGATACTGTGGACCTAGAAAAGGCCTTTAAATATCTCCTTTCTACAACATGCTTATACTTATGATGATGATAATTTATATCCCATCTTTGTAACCAAAAGGCATTCAGGGCAGATAAGAGTTCAGTGTTTCTCTCATATACATTTCTTACTCAGACTACTTCTGACAATTTATACACGTTTACTTCATGGGTGAATACAAAACAGATTTTTTTCCTACACAAACTTTTTCATTTTGTGCACGGTAATACGAATATTTTCAGAGCAACTGATGGAAGAGGGAGAATTAAAGTCCAATCTACAGATGCCAAAGAAGATGCACGAATGTCTGGAGGGAGATTATGTTAACCCTGGCTGTCAACTTACCTTCGTAGCCATATCTATATGCAGGGTGGGGTATGAGTCCCTATTTCCAAGATCAACATTCGTGCATGTCAAAGAAATTATTTTAAAAATGCTTTTGACCTCACGGTTTTAAGAAAAGTCTTCGTGTTACGGAAGAAGATGGTACCAATCCGATCCCGAAGATCAGTATTAACACTTGCAAATCTTGCGGCTGCAAAGCATTATATGACATAATTTCCTCACTGACTGATTCGCCAGGTCTATGAGAAGGCCCTCTCCAGGCTAGCCCAGTGCTTCTCAACCGTGGCAACTTTAAGATGTGTGGACTTCAACTCCCAGAATTCCCCAGCCAGCATGTCGAAGTCCACACATTTGAAAAGCTGCCAAGATTGAGAAACACTGGGCTAGAGCGACCGTGCCGCTTCCCAACCTCGTCTCCTGGCGAGGCTTCAGTCACATGACTAGAACGTGCTCGTTCCGGTGTGGACTATCCTAACGCAGTAAAGCGGGAGGGAGTGGTCGAAACTATTTTATCCTAAAGGGGTAAGGGAGGCCACGCCCTTGCCTTCGCGTTCCGCCGCCCGTTCAACGGCCGTCTCACGTGATTGCAGGGTTGGTCGTCCGGGAAGTGAAATCGCGCGCGAGCTGAGGGTTGAACGGCTACTCGTGGAGGACGACGCTCTTCTGAATTTCTTGTTTTTTTCCACCGTTCGCTGACATGAGCTGCTGCAGCCGCCGCCGCCGCCTCTCGAGTACCCTGGCTTGGACGGTGCTCCTGGCGGTTCTCGCCTCTTGCCTCATTTCGCAGAGCAAAGCGGCTGTCGTGGAAGGTAAGGAGAGGGACCGGGTGGCGCGCTTGAAATGCTTGGGCTAACGGAGATGGCCCATCGACTTGGCAGGAGGGGACCTCGGATGCCGCGTCCTCAGGGAAAGGGTTTTGTCGCGAATCCCAAGAGGTGAAAAAGGAAAGGGAGGCGGCCTCTGTGGCTCTCCCTTTGGGGCCTTCGGGTGTGTTTTGAGTTGGGGAACCGGCTGCCAGAGTCGTGGCCGGAGGAAGGTGGGTGGCGTGAGGAGGATTGTGGGATCGCCGAAGGCGGACGATGTATCCCGGGAGGAAGAGTCTTCGCCGCCATCCCGCCGCGGCACTCTTAGCGGGATTGTCGGGCGTAAAGCGTTTCCTTTTGTCATTGTGCAAAAGCAGCAAAATTGAACATCAGGAAGCCGTTGAAGAGCAGAGATGGTCAAGCGACAGTCACAGTCGTTGCGCGTGGTGGACAAATAGGCTACGCGGCTGCTTTTCGTGTTATCGGGGAATTAATGGATGGCGGAGGGTTGGAAACGCCGATGTATTTGAGCCTTGCAAGGTGGAGGCATTTCATCATTCCGGACCTTCTGAGTCTCTTCAGCTCAACAACAACGTCGACTTTGGCAACGCGAGGCGGTGGGGGGGGGAGGGAAATTAGGGCCGGAAGCAGCGGAGCCACTTCGTTTTGCCCTGAAGCGGTCTTTCGGCTCTAGATGCAGGAGTGACCTAGCCGGAAGAGCGTGGGTTTTGCCCCTCGCTTTAGTCTGCTCTACGTATTTGTTCTCCTGCGGTAATGAGCTACAGTATGAAGTCCGTTTACCGGACGAGACTCAATCCAGAGGGGAAAAAAGCTGGAATTTGTAGTTGAACAGTTCTCCTCTTCTGCGAGAAAAGAGAAAATAGGGGGCAATGACATTTTTGATCTGCAACGTTTTCTGGATTATTTTCCCATGCCTTTCTTCCATCGTGCAGTTTCATCATTATTGGTAGGCATCTGTTATCAGCACAGGTGGCAGAAGAAAAGAAAATGGATCCATAATGGATCCAATTCTATTATGTAGAGCTTATCCAAGAAAGTCTTCTTCAAATCATTTGTCTGGTTTTGCTTTGCTTCTTCAGTGGTACAACTGATGGAGAGAAATAAAGCAGGGAAATGGGGAGACTGAGATCTTCCCTTCGCCCATACTTGCGAACATGAAATTGGCCATTATAATGGCTTTCATTGAGGTTGATCTAAATTATTTTTCCATGTTTATAATACTTCATTTCTTCAGCAATGTATAAGATAGATTACCTCTTAAAATGTATTAAAGATTATTGAAAATAATTTTCCATTACAGGATAAGTCCAGATTAATCTGAAGGACTTTAGGCAGGTGTTGTATTGTGTACATAACACTGTGAACTGATAAACTTACTGAGTTGAGAGCTGGAGGGGCAGGGCAAGATTTATTGTACCGGAGTTGCTGGCTTGTAGGACAAAGAGGAAGACTCACAGATAAATCAAATACTGAGTTAAAGGTTTTGGCAATGAAATAATATGGAAATGAAAGCGTGTCAGAATGTCAATACTTTATTAGTCATCCTGTTTTATGTAATGCTCTAAGTAATGAGAAACAAGTTTGTTTATTTGTCATATTTATCTACCGCCCATCTCGTATTATGACTCTGGGCAGTTTACAGACAATTAAAATTTCTACATATTACAGACTTAGAACTTTTATCTTGGGTATACATTGTAGAATTCTCACAATAAACATGTTGTTACCTTATTTCTTGTTTCCAGCACTTCGGAAATGATTGCGTCTTACAAAGATTATCCTTATTCTTTGTCTGTATTTGTAACAGTGAATTGTGTTATAAGAACATGACATTGTTTTTTTTGTTGTTGTCCAATGACAAAAGTAATCTGACAACCTGCAAACTAAAGGAATAGAAAGGCAATAAAATATGATTATTTTAATAAAAAATATTTAGGAAGATAAGGTCTTTACCTAGTGCTGAAATGATGCTTATGTAGGCATCAGTCAGGCCTCTCTGGGGAGGGCATTCCATAAAAGAGGAACTACCACAGAAAAGTCTTTCTCCCTTGTAGAGACTCACCTACCTCCTTTGTGGGGGGGCCTGGAAGAGGGCCTTTCTAGAAGATGCTGCGGTCTGGGTAGGTACATAGGGAAGATGCTCCGTCAGGCAAACTGGTCCTAAGCTGCTGAAGGCTTTAAAGGTCAAAGCCTGCACTTTGAATAGGGTTTGGAAATGGAGCAGTGGCCAGTATAGATGGCAAAGTACTGGAATAATCTGTTTGTATCAGCCAGTCCCAGTGAGCCATCTAGATACTCTATTTTAAACCAGTTGAAGTTTCCAGACTGTTTTTGGAGGGAGTCCCATGTACAACACATTGCAATAATCCAACCAGGAAGTTACCAGAACATGAATTATTGTTTTCAGGCTGTCTCTGTCTAGGTAAGGTCATAGTTGGTAAATCAGCTGAAGTGGATGAAAGGCACTCCATGCCACCAAGACCAAGTATCAGTTTATTGGCCCTTATCCAGTCCCTTATCTTGCCCAAGCACTGCTTCAGAATGACTACTGTCTCACCTGTGTCAGATGAAGAGGAGAGAGAGAAAGCTGGGTGTAATCTGAATATTGACGGCACCTCAGCCCACATCTGTGGGTGACCTCTCCCAGGAGTTTTATTTACATGTTAAAGTCCAGTCCAGTTACCATGTGGAAGAACAGTAATTCCCCCTTCTGGAAATGCCCAAATACAAGTGGAACCACTATAGAAAAGTGCCCCCATATCCCAACTCAGACAGACTGTTCAAGAAGATACCATGGTTGGTGGTATTGAAACCTACTGAGAAGTTCTAGAGGGTCACACTCCTATCTTTTTCCCTACAGAAGTCATCACACAGGGCAACAAAGAGGCTGGAACTACTCCATCTCTCATTGATGCATTTATGACCTCCTGGTCTAGCTAAACAGTCCTTCCCTACTAATTTAATAAGCCAAGAATGGTAAGGATTAAGTACACAGGTGGCAGACCAAACACATACAGGTACCTTGCTCATATTGAGCCTCAACAACTGAAACTCATCCAACAAAACAGGACAGGATGATACTCTCCACTTCTGGATTTATATTGGCTGCAGAGGCTAAATTGTGAATACAAGCAATTTACCTTCAAAGTGTCTTGTGAATTTCTCACAACATGCTACTGAGGGCACAGCAGCTTCTTTGGACCAGATTGCAACAGGCCCCTTGCTACTTAAAAATGCTCCATTGTGTGACGCTGAGAAGGCTCCCTTATTGCACCATGTAGACTTTTTAATGGGCTTTAAACTCTTATTGAATTGCATTTGGCATGAGTTTCCTCTGTGTGTTCTAGCTGATACTCTCCTCGCTTCATAGTCCTCAACTCAGATGTATAGCTGCTGCTCAGGCTCTGCTGGCAACAAGACAGTACTTAGGAGCAATTGTGTCAGCCACACAGGACAGCTCTATATTCCACAGAGCAACCAGGACTTTGACTGGTACACCAACTATACCAGCAGGAAATTCCCTCAGAGTCTTCTGGAATTGAGAAGAATCTGTTTGTCTCACTGGGCAGATCATCTTAATAGATACCTCACAGAGGGGAAAAGCTCTACTTGTGCCATAAATATAAATATGAAATTTCAATGTGATGGTTTAGGGATATTCTCATTAAACTTGAAATAATTGAGTTAAACATAAATTTAAATAAGTGTCGTTAGTGTATAGAGTTTAGTAATTAAAACCAGATCCATTTTTTAGAGGGAAAGGGGAAATCAGAGGGAAGAGCTTCAAGGCATATAGGCACATAAAGGTTGGCACAAAAGTAATGATAAATTAATACTTTCACCAAGAGTCAAGAATAGCTAACGAAAGGAGTAGTTGAAGAATAAATTCTGAATATGAATAGTTCACAGCATGTGATTCTTTGTCTACACCTCCCCCCATCCCTGTTTGGCCCAGATATTGACTTGCTGTGTTAACTTTCCATTTCAAAATGAAGAAAACTATTACAAGTATTTCTGAATTTTGGTTCACATATAAATTATCATGTTAAGTATCTAGTCATCAGTGATGAATCATAGCCTTTAAGTTTAATCTGTTTGTTGTCTTTTACATTTCTATTAACTGTTCTCTCTGTTGTTAACTGGCTTCTTTTTTAAAAAAAGCGCATTTTCTGTTTTAGTTGGCTGTGAAAGACATACGACCTGTAGTTCCTGCATTACTATTGAACCATCTCAACTGAATTGCACATGGCTTCAATGCAGTGGTAAACTGAATTACATTGAACTATAATACTTCTGATTTACTACATTTGTTGTTCTGAATTTATAGTTTTTTGCACTCATTATGACGATAAACATAGACAGTATTTCTTCAGAACCAAAATGCATGTAAAAAAGTCTGTCACTGCTGATATATGCAGCCTCATAGGCTGATTTTGATTGAGAAGAGAGCACAGCTCTGTATGTCATGTGTATTTTGCCCCTCAAGTTGTACATTGGAATTTAAGCTTGTTTATGAGACATGGAGATTTTTTCTAGGCAATCTAATAACTAAAAGACAGAAAGACAGATAAGCCCATCAAGCAGTTTCTTTTGAGGTAAACAACATTATAGAAAGCACTGAAAGGGGGAAAGAAATAGTAATAATAAAAATTAAGGTCAGGATTTTTTCATAAGAATTTTATTAAGTTTCAAGCAAAGATAAAAGCTATAGAAAAACAAAAACTACAAAGAAAAAAACTGAAGAAATATAGAAACACAAGAGATTTTTTTTCAAAATTAAAAAAGAGGTGACTTCTGATTTTAGCAGCAAGGATATACAAAAATTTCCATAATCAATCCCTTACTCTATATTAAACCAAAATCACATTATTTCTATAAATCATTCCATTGGCACATTATAAAAATCACTAAATACAGTTATTCCATCCTGTTATGTTAAAAGAGAAAAAAAAGAAAATTTTTTATAAACCACCTAATCAACTCCCCCGCAAGATAAGATTTATTTAATTATTTCCTTCCTACTACTATTCTATACATTTCTGTCTAATAAAAATCAAAGTAAATAATACAACATTTTTAATGATCTTAAATCATATTAAACCCAAAACCATCCAAGTAGACATTAATTTTTTATTATACCTTAATAATCTTAATCCAAATCGTTAAAGATAGATAAAACCAGCCAAACCCTAAAAGTAATCCAGATAAATATTCTTAAACCCTTATCCCACTTCAAAATAAACCAGAGCATTTACATATCCCCACAATGCACACAGAGCTTTTTTCTTTAAAAAAATTGAACAGCCCAACTGCCCCCCCTCAAAAACTCTGACTTCTCTTCAGGAGACCTCCCATACATAGTAACCCCTTCTTTTCCGTGGCGTTCCACCCGAAGATCAGGGTCACTTGTGGCTTGCAACTTGATCTCTCCCTTAAATTTCTCTAACTCAACTAGCTGATCTTCATCCAGCTTTTCAACAGAAATGCCGATCTCATTCTTAGAAGAGACATTTCTGTCACTGTTAAATTCCTCAGTTTCATCCACGACATCCCCAACCAGATGGCACATTTTAGACCTCATATTTTCTACAATATCCTGAATGCCTTGCATAAAAACTTGTAGGAATCAGAAAGAATCTGTTTAAAATCTTGGTGGAAGTCAGAGAAAGTCTCTTTAAAATCCTCCATGTTTCACGCAGTAGATTATGGCGCTACCTAGGAGCTTAACCAGCAAAAGTTGAAGATATTAAAGGATTCCGGAATGTGTTTACACAAGCAAAAGTGAGATATGCAGACAATTCTCCAGGGAAAGTAGAAGCAGAAAGCTGAAGGCTCAAACAGCTGATTCAGCATGTAGGAAAATGCTAATATCTTCAAATTTAGTACAAATATTATATTTGTATATTATATTATATTATATTAATTATATTTATATTAATTATATTTATATTATATTATATATTATATATTATATTATATATTATATTATATTATATTATATTATATTATATTATATTATATTATATTATATTATTATACAGGGAGACAATTATTTACTCTCAATCTTCCTTAATATTTGGAGGGAAAACGAAGTCCAAAACTTAAAAAGGATTTTTTTAAAAATCCCAAAAATAACGATAAGCACCAAGAAAGCCTGCTTCTCCTTGCTGTAGAAAGCCTCTCTTAGGGTATGCACACTTAATATAAATTGGGTGATTTAGAAATGGGGAGGCTGGTCTTAGTGTCCCTTTAAGGCTACAGCTTGGCTTGGAAAATGGTGACGTCCCAGCTTCCCGGCTAGCTCTTACCAGTTGAGTACAAATGCTGTTTGCAATCTTCTGGCTGCAAGCAGCTGTCTGGAGGACAGATGGGGTGATTCCAGGTGTTTTCCTTTCTCCAGAAAAACACTTCTGGGCTTCAGGAAAAACCTGCCTGAGGCTGAAAAAACTGCGTTGTCAGTTCTGCCCACTGAGCCTGTGGGCACAGCTGTTCAGTCCACCATGTCACCACTGGAGGTTCAAAAAATTAAGGTCAGGATTTTTGTTTTACTTTTTAAAAGAAAACTAAATCTAGGTTTAGCCAATATTATTCGCAAAATCACATATCTGTATTGCAGTCAAAGACCAGTACAAAATAAAACTCAATACTGTAGTCAAAATAGTTTACATTTGTGTAAAAAGAACAAATAGTAAAATTAACTAGGCAAATCAATCAACAGCTGCAATCAATCAGAATTTAACTACATTTAGAGTAACATTCATGAATATCTGAAAGTAGAAGTAAGTATAATGGATCAGAATGACCAGGAAATGTGCTTAAATGTGGTGTTATGTCAGCTTTACGAGGTAGACCAAACAGGAAACATGACCAGATGAGCTAATTCTACTTTATTGTAAGGCTACATTAACAGAATCTTGCAAGTCTGAAAGTACAATTGTTCCACTGTCTTCTTTACCCCTGAAAAATTAGGGAGGGTCTTTTGCCCCAACCACTATCTCGCAGACTATGCTGTCTCTTTGACCATTCCCTAGGCAGGGTCTCTGGGCCCAGTCTCCCAAGGCCATTCCCACATACTATTACAGGTTATCAACCCAGAGTATAAAATGGGCAATGTAATAAAATGTGCTTGAGAGTTTCAATAACCCCTTTGCCATGTTGGCTAAACCTTAGCCCAACTGGGATATTTTTGTATCTCTCTTTTAGGACTAGTAGGAAGGGCATCAAATCAAGCCAAGGAAAATGCTCTCCTATATTTAAGGGTTGTAATTTGATTTAGATAACTAGCAGGTCTAAGGAGGGTGAACAAGCTTGTTAAACGTATATCCTTGGGAAGAGATGCCAGATCTCTTCCTGTAGTTCTACTTTCTCATTTCTTTCCTTTTCTTTCATGACTACTTTTTCCCCAAATCCATTCTTGTTATTACTTAATAATGGTCTGTCCCACATTCAGAACCACTCATCACTGTGGTATCCTTCACTAATTCAGTCTCTCAACATAAACAACCACGTCAGTCATGCTTTTCAATTCATTTCTTTACTATGTGTATGCACAAATAAATTTTATTGATTTATTTATTTGAAACGTAAGTCAATCAACATTCTCATTCTTGGGTCTTCAAATAGCTCAGTCGTTTAAAGAAAAAATTATTGGTTTCTTCTGTCCATTCTTATTGTCATCTAAGAAAACAGTTTCTTCTCCCTGAATTGCATTTATTCAGAAGGTTACACATTTTCCCCAAAACTCATCCCTGATTCATTGCCACCATTCACTGATCCATTATTATGCAACTGTCATCCACCAATAATTCCTACTTTTCTATACTCCCAGAATAGAGATGATGCCAAATTCACTTTCATACACACGTAGAACCATCTCAGTGATATCAGTTAATACTTTCATATGCAGCCAGAACCAACTTGGTTATAACAAACTAATGCATACTAATTTACCATTTTCATGCACAGTTAGACCAAAATCTTCATTTCAATTACATGCATCCATTAACTCTACAAGATCAGATATTTTCATTCAAATCAGTTACATCCTTCCAGTTTTTCTTAGTTTTCCAAACACAAGTATCTATTTTTTGTCCTCTCATTTCATTTATTAATTCATGTCACACAAACCAACTAAAGCTCTCCAAAACATCTTAAGTAAACCAAAAGACTTAGTAGTTCAAGAAGAAAAAAACAGGAGTCATCTACAACGTACAGTGTAAGGACTGTAACAGCCACTATGTAGGATAGACAGGCAGAAGACTAGCAGAGTGTGTCCATGAACACCAACTAGCAGTCAGAAGACATGATGAAAGCTCCTTAATCTCACAACACATGGACAGACTCAACCAAAGTTTCAACTGTGAAACAGAGCATCCTCGACCAAGCCAAATCCAAAAATGCTAGGGAATTCCTTGAAGCTTGGCATTCAGACAAATCAGCCATCAATAGACACATAGAAATAAACCATATTCACACACCATTCAAAAGAGACAACAAAAAGCTAAGAGGCTTTTAACCAGAACACATCCCCTCCAGCAGCCAACACCCAGTTAAACAGGGATTAACACCAGACAATCAAGCAGAAAACAGTACCCTAATCAAGGAACTACCAAGGAGAAAACCACACTCCCACCAACCCTGGCAGAGCAAGCTGCTGTATATAAACAGGGAGCAAACCCCACACCCACTCGCACTGATGATGTTACCTAGTTGGGTACTGAAACGTCTGCAAGCAAACAAGCTCAGAGAGCACCAAGGGCTCTACAGTTCAACCCTGAGCTACAGATATTCTCTTCTATTGGAGTCCATGATAATTGTCTTTCACTGCCTAACATTGCTTTGGTCAAAGGAGGCCTTCACATAACACTGGGTTATCAACCTCATACCTGTTCACATGCAGCATTCCCTGCTAACAGTAAGGACACAGTACAAGTGAGTTTTGGCATATTTTGCTTAATATGCTACATGCACAACTAGAGTCCAGTTTTGTCCCAGCATGCTCACAGGACTCTCTGCCAGCCAAGTTCTCTTTTAAAAGGCTACCTTGTGAGCCAATACACTGTTGCCCTCAACCTACCACCTAAGAGGTTTGTGCAGCATACTGACACATCAAAAACATGTTTGCTAAAGTGACAAAATAGCAAGGTATTGATAAATTGCAACCTGAGGAAAGCATAGAAAGAGATTGCATTGAAAAGGGCCTAGCAAGAAAGTAGCATTGGAGCAATGAAATGTTGGAACAAAAGGTACTAAACACTACCAACAAGGAAACATTAGAATTGTTATACTTTCTGACTATAGTCTGACAATGTTTAAGAATCCTTTTGTCGTTGTTGTTGTGTCTTCTATTATTTCTACAACATACAACATGATAAAATTAAAGGTGAAAAAAATAGCTAAGAAATGGGTGGAGATTTTCTTTTACATACTGAGCCAATTCTTTGATGGTAGGTTTCTAGATGTTCTTTAGCATATGCAGGTTTTCCTACGTGTATTTTTAGGTAGGGGTAATGCTGTTATATTGGAACAATATATTGTTAGATTGCAGGTCAGAATAAATCTTTTTGGATGGAGCTTTTTAGTTTTTCAGTAGTGTGAAGATGAATGTTGTTAGTTTTCTTGCAAACACTCCCCCAATCTGTTTTTTATATAACTCTTGTCTTTTAAATGTAACCTATATGAAACCAATTAATAATAATGGTGAAAAAGAAATCAAAATGCCACAAGTAAAGCTGAATACATAATATTGTGTATAGTGAAACTTTGCTTTAACCGGCCTCTTTTTAGTGGACTCCAGATGCAGTGGATGAAATGCTTGATTCCAGATCCACCCCTCTCTAAATAGTGGACAAGTCCATTGAGTATGAAAACATCTGAGTGAGGCTATTAAATTTAATTTTAATTAATTTGAGCTCATTTATAGCATGTAAATGCAGCATAATGTAAATAATGTCATGTATATTGTATCATTTTTGGTTTTATGCAATTTGACAAACTGCTGCAATGATGTAATTTGCAATTTAACAGACAATGTGGAGTAACAGATCCTCCCTCCCTGAAATGTTTTATTAAATCAAAATTTCACTATATTTTTTTAAGGACAGTGTAAAGAAGTGTTTATAATAGGAATTGTAGCCAAATGCTTTAAAGTTTCATTCATAAACTGATTTTTTTTCCTACAAGGAGTTAAGTCTCATTGCGCAAATTACACAGTGACGCATCCTGATTGTACTGCTATTCTTCCTGAAAATGGGACGTGTTCAGGTGAGTATTTTATTTTATTTATTTTTTATTTTTTTTTATTACTTGGTTTTCAAATTTTATCACCGCCCATCTCC